>NW_015552656.1:1148624-1179450 GCF_001515605.1 Sinocyclocheilus anshuiensis
TGTTCCTAGTGGTACGGGTACGATTTCCCAGTGTTATCCAATCTCACTGAGTAGGTAGTTCTACGACAACAGTGACTGGCCTTCTTGTTGCGAGCCCTGGCCTACACCGAAAAGGGGGCGCAGCGGCCGGGTCACCGGCTCGGCTCCTCAGCGAAAGCCTGAATATGCGCTGCATCTGCTGCCTACTTATACTCATGCGGTGATCAGCAGCAGCTGGATGCAATAATCGCATGCCAATGTGCATTGGCTCGTTTAGTTTACACTCGAAGTGGATTGGTCTCTCTAAGCGAGATCCCAATTTCGTCGGTCAGCCGACGTGACGTCGGGAGTGACCGACTGAAAGGGAACTCATATTGTGCTAAGCTGTCATATTAATATGCATTTTGGCACTCGGGTTGTCTTTGACATGTGATACACCTGTCAGATGCATTAGTCTAAAGCATCAGCGCTTCACTATAAAATCAGCTGAAAACAAAGTTGAGGGCATGTAAATGCCAAGTTTGTCCTAGTTAATGTTAAGGCGGCACATTACGACATAGCGGTGCTCTTAGCATTGAGGACGAGAGACGGAGGAGGTGCAGGCAGGGACTTTACACTTAAGCTTGCTTCACCTCCGGGGTGCTGGAGAGACATCAATACACTTTTGAAGATGGGATTGAGGGATTTTGTCAACCTGCGACACAGCCTTCAGAGATTTGTTTGATAGCTAAATTTAAGTGCATGGTCTAATCAGATGGATAAGCCTACAACTGTTGAAAAATGATTTGCAGATTGATTTTCTTCATAGGTGCATGTTCATGAATCTTGCTAGTCACAACTAGGGATGCAAGCCTCAACAGAAAATAAGAAACACTCAGTTTCTTTCTTGAAAATTAACAGGACACGAAATGTATGCATTGAAAAAAAAATAGATGTAGAAACAATATTTACTCATAGATTGCTAGTAAAATTCACAAAGAAAGTAATCTCAAGTCACGCTTTGAATTAAACTTGACATTTTGAAGTAAAACATATTCCAATAATATTTGTTCTATTTACAACTTGAATGTTTTATTTTATTTTATTTTATCAGTGTGTATATCACATATTTGAGAATTAAATGGATAGTTTGTGAAAAAGTTTGATATGTGTAGAAAAAAAATTCTAGACTAAATTAAGTGTTAAAACATAAAATATATGAGATTTTACTGAGACAACTTTATTGCATCTTTTGTAAAAAAAAAAATAATAATAATTTTAATGCCATGTCAACCACAATTACTCATACATCACTTTAGCTTCTATCTACACAAATTACAACAGAGAATATATAAATATTTCAAGATCAACAGACTCACAGTTAAACACTCAAGTGTTCTGGCTTTGTTTTCTACATATTTATTTTTAAAGCAACAAATCTAATTAAAAAATAAGCTTTAATTAAATGTACAAAAACTGACTGAAAATTAGATTATTTATTTCTTTATTTGTTCATTTGTTTGCTCATTCATTTATCAAACGCAAATGTTACAGCTCTCACAAAACTCATGCACAAAACTCAATGCCATTTTTCATTTATTTATTTATTTCCAAGACTAATCTGTATTTTTTTACCTAAACACTTGTATGTGAAACTGATTCAAATGCCTTCATACTGGACAAACTGTGTCCATTTGAATTAAATCCAGAACATAATTATGTGCCCTTAAATACTGAATGATATATGGAACGCTTGGCAACCCTAATTACAGCCTTAAACTTGAACATAAAGTGCTGCTTACTTTAGCTCACCCCAACAATCCATCTAGTGTCGCTCCCGAAACCTCAATCGCCATTTTGTCTGCTGCTGTGTCAAAGAGGAAGCTTTGAACTTCAATTGTGTCTAATGCAGGAACCTACGGCAAGCCAAACCTGTTTATCGCTTTCCACATCACATGTGAACTCTTGAAGCAAGGTTAGATGTTCTCAGCAGAGCAGGAGGCAGCGCTGACAAACTATGATAAATTAGTTGTTTATTGACATTTTATGCTGGCTGAGGATGGTGGTTAGGGAGGAGATGTGTGTTAATGAGAAGAAAATAAGTCATGGAGATATGCTTACATTGATAAGAGGAAGTCAAAAAATGGAGATTAGGTCGCACCACAAAATGATGCATTCTTTGTGATGTTTATTCATGTGATGCTAATATTGTCCTAGATTGGATACGATTTAACAGTTAATGGCTCAATCAGTAAAATGGATGTAATTTTCAGTTTTAGAAGTTGATTAAAAAAATAAATAAAAATAGACATACTGGAAAAATAATTTTAAAAGTGATAATTCACCTAAAATGAAAATTCTGTCATTTACTCACCCTCAAGTCATTCCAAACCTGCATGAGTTTCTTTCTTCTGTTGAACGTAAAATAAGAAATTTTGAAGAATGTTGGTAACCAAACAGTTGACGGTACCCATTGACTTCCATAATACTTACTTCCTATACTGTAGAAGTCAATGGCTACCGGCAAATGTTTGGTTACCAACATTCTTCAAAATATTTTATTGCATAAATGATGGCAATTTCATTTTTGTGTGAATTAACCCTTGAAGTAAAAAACAAAAAAAAAAAAGAATAATGATTTAAAATAATAATTTTATGAATTAAAAATAAAGTTTTATGATTATATTTAATATTTAACATAATTTTGCATTCAGAAATGTGACATGCTTGATGGTAACAATTTAGCATATTTACTAGCCTTTTTTCTCATTTTGATGTCAAAAATGTAATATAAAATGACATTAATGTGGTTTTGGAGGTTGCTTATGTAACTTAATTGTGTAATAAATTATTTTATATTACAAATAAATCCTATTAAAAATATATTGGTAACAGGGTTGATGAATAACATTATGCCAGATCCTTTTAATAAAAAAATTATATCAGTGCAATATAATTAGCAGTGGCGGCTCGTGGGCTTTAATATAGAGGAGGCACACTAATTGTATTGGTCTGGGATCCCTGCCGATTATTATTAATATATTATTTGCTTAACCACTTTAAAATGGCTTTTTGGTTGCTTTTAGTCAGAAAACGTAAAGAAAACGACATACAGCAAGATAATATAATTTCACTTACCTGGCCTATCACTTGAAGCAAACATCCATCCCTTCTTAAAAGTCTGTGTCCTCCCATTTTCACCTCAAAATTATAGGGAAGCTGTGCCTCCCCTGCCTCCCCCGACGAGCCGCCACTGATAATTAGTGTAATATTTGAGTTGTTTAAATCATTTATACAGTCATTTTTGTTGCAAAATTGGATATAACTTCACACAGAAAAGATACATATTGCATGCTCATAAGTCATTTTGTTATATTGAGTTTTGTATTTTGTCTCTTTTTTCCCCCAACCAGCTTCAAAGCTCCAGAGTCTGAGGTGCAAGTGTAGATTTGGACTTGACCGATGAACACCACTTTAGAGAATGCAGTGCTAGCAGATTAAATAGCATTTTAATGCACTTTGTAATGATCTTATATGGGCACCTCCTGTGCCTACTTCTCATATGCCCTTAAAATCCCCTTACTGAGCAGATCCTCCTCTGTCTGAGTCTTCATTTGAGTGTCGACCATAGTGGGTGGGGAATGCTTTGTCTAGATGAAGGACATTGCTGACAGCCTCATATTTTGCTGTCCTTGTAAACACTGACCAATCGAAAAACAACAGAGCATGACACCTTTATCAAGCCCGTAGCAAAACTACAGAAAACGACTAAAAACTGCCATTCATGGTGGCATGTAATGGCAATGCACATATATCACTTAAAGCATAATGGCATATAGTCAAAACGGCCGTATTAAAATAGAACCAATCAGACTCCTTGTCAAGGTGCCAATGTAATTAATGTGCCAGCACCAGGATAGAGCTGTAACTGAAGATCAGTATTAGCTGTCTCATTAGCATTTTAAATAAGACTGAGATTAGTTACATTGGCAAAATTATGTGGCTACCAGTGCAAGTTTGGGGCCAAATTGGGCATTTTCCCGTCTCCATCCAATTAGATCTTTGACACTCACATTTCACCTCTATTTCACAGAGAGCAATTAAATGCTGAGTTGAAGCTTTAGAGAAGAATGAGGAAAAGAGAACGGAGCTTATTTAGCTTTCACAAAGAACGACAGAGAAGTTAATGAAGAAGAGAATAAGAGGCGACAGAGATGAGCAGCTAAATAGTTTGGACTGAAAAGGTGTCACTGAATATCACTGGACAAGCCCATTAGCTTTCCATTCCAGGTAGCTTCCCAGATTTGCTTCCTATGTTTGGATGCAAAATTAAGCGAACAGGAAAAACATGTTGCCATATATCACAAGATATTGATTTGAACCTGCAACTGACCCTTAAAAAGGTTGCTGACCAATCCTACCTTAGCAACTGTTGCTATCTGCCATGTCACAAGCTAATGCCCTTTTCTAATGCACGTTTAAATGTATAGTTGTAAAATGAATTTTGATGTTTTCTAAAGCAATAAAGGAAATATAAAAGGGGGGTGGGGGGGTGGGGGGGGGGTTACAGCGAGGCACTTCTAATGGCAGTATATAGTGCCAATTCGTTCAAATATTCACAGATTTCAATATTATAGCCACAAGACTCTTAACATGATTTTAGTATTAAAAATAATTTACTAATCTTTTCTCTTTCGTGCTTTACAGCTCAAATAATACACACATTTTTACAGAATTATCAATGTAAGTGCTTATATAACAAAATAGGGTCCCACTTTATATTAAGTGGCCTTAACTACTATGTACTTACATCAAAAAATAAGTACAATGCACTTATTGTGTTCATATTGCATTGCAAAACACTTCTGGTGCTATTGACGTGGGATACGGGTAAGGTTAGAGACAGGTTTAATGGTTTGGGTAGGTTTAAGGGTAGGTTAAGGTGTAAGGAATAGGTCAACAGTGTAATTTTAAATGTAATTACAGAAATTAATTTCAGATGTAATTGCATGGAGATATTTTAAAATGTAAATTCAATGTAAAACCATGTATGTACACAGTAAGTGCAATGTATCAAATTATTAATTTTAATGTAAGTACATATTAGTTAAAGCCACCTAACATAAAGTGGGACACAAAATACAAATGTCTGCTTTTAAATACATAAAAAATTGGCCCCATCGATTTCCCCATTGAAGAGCTTCACATAACCTTCTTTTTTTAATAAAACATTTATTTTTCATTGACATTGTCACACGTGCTGTTCATTGAGCTTCTTAATGTGGATTGAACCTGAAATATTCCTTTAACTTCCCAATGTATGCCCATCTAAATATGATGTGACCAACTAAAAATAACTTGACAATTTTACTTTGATGTCACGATTTGCAGCAGATGACTAAAATGTCAAAAATAAATAACTGTATACAAAAGCCTGTCTTATCTGAAGCAAATCATCTAAGCAACCAATATTGGCGGTGAGACATCAATCTGGCAACATATAAGGTATATATCACAGCAACAAAAACAAACCACTTCAAACTCACGATCAAAAAGAGCCAAACTTGGCATCATTTCCATCATTGGGCTTCTTGCTGAAAAAAATTCAAACTTTAATTGGAGTCAAAAACATTACTGAGTTAACATAGAGCATATGAAAGGTCAAATGCCCCAGCATCCCTCAGTGCACAGATGTTTAGCGCAATAGCATTTTTCACCCACCGCTGCTGCATAATCTCTGCTGATCATAGACTTGGCATCTACCTGTATACTCATTAATTGATTCCCACCGGTTCTCCTCAACGGCCGTGACCTAACTGACATTGCATCGCCCCGTAAATGGTCCTATTAAATCAGGGGATCTCGTAAACTTGCCGAGCAGGGATGTCTTGCGCAGGGCAGGTCAGCGTTGGCTATCAATTATATGTCCAGATGACCTTCTGTGGCCTCACAACGGGGCGACTGCTGATCAGACTTGCGAGTGTCTAGATCAGAGCGCTCTTTATGTTTGCAGTGTTTTCCTTTTTAACAGAATGGATTTATTAATCTGCTTGTGTTTAGCCTTGCACAGGTCATACAGGGATCCAACTGATCCCATGCTCTTTCTATTATTGATTATGTGGCCTTGGGTGATGTTGTATGTAATACCCACCACGTCAGCCTATTGCTGAGTATTACATGTCTGTGCTACGGACATGATCGATACATAAAATCATGTGTCTTGTTGAGGGACTATTGCTTTTCAAGGTGATTAGACTATTAGTGCCTGGTAGACGATAAATTGAAAAGAAAAAAAAAATCCTGTAGACTTACAAGAGGAATGAATTAAAAAGCAAGCAACTACGTAGAATACCACAGCAACTGCATATCCATGCTCTAGCAACCACCTAACAAAACCCTACCAACTGCTTAGAAACCACCCAGAGCACCCTGGTAACCATCTAGCTACACTGTAACAACCACCTGGAACATCCTAGAAAAAGCTAGGCAACATTTATAACTACGGCTGTCAAACGATTAATCGCTATGAATCACATCCAAGATTAAAGATTAATCGTTTGACAGCCCTACTCATAACACAATATAAACCACATAGCAGCCCTTTAACAACTAACTAGACTACCCTCAACTAGACTAGCAATCACCCAGCAGCCACCCAATCACATAAGAATGCATAGGATGACAAAGCTACACCAAAACACCCCAGAAACTGGTTAGCAACCAACTAGAACACTATCGCAAACGCATAGTAATGCCCAAGCATCCACATCAAAACACCTTACCAACCATTTAGCAACCACCCAGAGTACCCAGTAACCACCTAGTTACACTATAAGAACCACCTGGAACACCCTAGGGAATGCTTGGTGACATTCATAACACAATATAAATAGTACCCTAGCAACCAACTATAACACCCTAGCAATCACATAGGAATGCCTTGCAACCACCTAGCTAACCACCATAACATCATAGCAATGACCCCGGCAAACTCCCAATCATATAGTAATGCCTAGGACCACCTAGCTCCACCAAAACACTCCAGAAACTGCATAGCAACCACCTAGAACACTATAGCAATCACAAAATAATGCCCAAACAACCACCTTAAAATACCTTACCAACTGCTTAGCAACCACCCAGAGTACCTTGGCAACCACCTAGTCACAGGGCAAGAACCACCCAGAACACCCCAGCAATTGCTTTGCAACTACCCGTATCACCATATAAACCACATAGCAATCCCTTAACAACCACCTACAATACTCTGGCAACCACATATGTAGGAAAACTTAGCAACCACTTATCTACACCCTAGCAGCTACCCAGGACACCCTGGCAACCACCCATAACACTATAACAATGCCCCAGGAGCCAACCAAACTACCCCTAGACTACCTAGAACACTATAGAAACTGCACAATCATGCCTTAGCAACCACCTACCAACACCCTACCAACTGATTAGCAACCACCCAGAGCACCCTGATAAACACCTAGTTACACAGCAAGAACCACCTATAACAAAATATCAACCACATAAAAAATCCCTAGCAACCACTTAGAACACCCTAGCACTCACATATGCTGGAACGTCTAACAACCAGCTACACCCTGGGAACCACCCAGAACACCTTAGCAATCACATAGCAACCACTCAAAACCCCATTGCAAACAATGTAAAAACACCCTACCAACTGCTACAGCACCTAACCACCTACAGTAGCTACACCACAAGAACCATCCAGAACAGCCAAGCAAATGCCTGGAAACCACTAAGAAAACCATATCAACTGCTTGACAATCCCCTAGCAACCAGCTAGAACACGCTAGCAACCACATATAAAGAAACACCTAACAAACACTTTTCTAAAACCTAGGAACGACCCAGAACACCGTAGCAATGCCCCAGCGACCACACAAAATACCCTAGAAACCACTTAGAACACCATACCAATCACACAGCAATCCCCTAGCAACCACCCAGCACACCCTAGCAACCTAATTAAATATGTAGATCCTGTGTGAAATGCATGGATTGGAATAATAACCCACAGCACTTTCTGCTTTGATTGGTTCAGTAGATTGTTTTCTTCTTTGATTTTTCTAATTTCAGTGGATAGCAAGGAAATACCAAACCTCAACTGTCGGCCAGTCTCCTTGCATATTTGGCATTTATCACAGAGTAACACTCTTGTGTGTCACACAGATGCTGAGCTGTCAAAAGGTAGCATAAAAAGTGTTTGCCAGCCGGTCCATCTGTCTGGTTCAGGTGTGAACTCTTCCAATTCTGTTTGCGCTGTTGTTTGTGCAATAGTGTCTTTATCCAAAAAGCAAAAAAAAAAGCAAATGATTTTTGAAATGTTTGCAGAAGCACTCACATGGAAAAGCGCAGCTGGTGACACCTGCAAGGTGAGTGTCTGCTTGCATCTCGGCAGAGCTGAGTGTTCCAGAAAGCCGGACGTATCAGCGCCTCCCTCCCAGTCTTTCCGCACTAAGCACTTTCACCTGCTTTACAGTTCTATCAGCGGCAGTGACACACTGATACGTACGGTCCAACATCCATTAAAATGTGTTTGCTCCAATGTCAAACAAAAAATGTAACATGCCCGGGAAGAAATGTGCTCTGAGCTGTTTCTGTCCCTCTCTCTTGCCAAACATGAGTAGGCAGGGACAAATGCATTTCCTGCCCGATGCTCAGTGCATACTGAATGACCGCAGCTGATCAAATAAATAAATAAATTGTATTTTGCCAGAGTAATGAGATCCTCGAAAATTCTAGATTATGTTCAGTTGGTTAAACATAGCAGACAAATAAAATGTGTTTATATAATATCTAATATATATAATATAATAACATCAGTAATATGTTATATTATTGATAATATATTAATGTTATATATTATTATCATCAGTAATATATAAATATTTTTTAAGAACTTAATGTTTTAACTCAGAATGGACACATTAAATAATAATAATAATAATAATAATAATAATAATACATCTATTTATTTCACTTTTTCTATGCTCTCATTTCCCTTAATATCTTCCTGTCCTAGCTTTTATGGTTTTGAATTATGACTAAGAATACAATGACTGATAAAACAATACTAAAACAGTGTTATTGTAGTGTAATTGAGATACCATTATAGTTTTTTTTTTAAATAATATTTTGAATTAGTTTTTTTATTTTCATATATTTATATTTTATTATCTTATAATCGTACCATACTTTAGTAATTTTGTTGCTTTTTGTCATTTTTTTTATTATACTGATATTTTGAACTATATATTACTATGCTGTTATTTTTAACTTTCTATTCATCGAGAGATACTGAAACAAAGTGGAGCATGGTTTCCACAAAATATATTTCAACATAAGAAATGTTTCTTGAGCAGCAAATTAGCATTTTAGAATAATTATTTGAAGGATCACTGAAGACTGGAGTAATGAGGCTGAACATTCAGCTCTGCTTTAGTGGAATAAATTGCATTTTAAAATACATTGAAATAGAAAACATTTATTTTAAATTGTAATATATAGTATGTAAAGGTCAGTAGTAAGGTTTTAGTCATACCACCCAGCACTAGTTGCTAGGTAAGACAACATCTTAGACCTTGTTATGTCTTCTGAAACATAAGTATGCCAACATATTTACAAAACATGTTCTCAAAATATGATGGCATTAACATAAACCGAACTCTGCCGGGTCGTTTCGCTCACGGACCACCAGACAGTGTTGATATTTGCAGCTGGTGGTGAAAGGAAGATTGTCGTTATATGGTTGTCTACAAGCCAACATCATGTGATGTCATGCTCACATTTGTTTGGCTGTGTTTCTATGTCTGTTGCCTTGGCAAGTGATGAAAGCACTTAAACAGAGTATTGCGTTTCCTGAAATGAGAGGAATGACAGTGACGGCCGGCTGCCATGAGAGCTGCTCTGTGTGCTCGCTTTGTAACCAGAGCAGACCGAATGTAGCAGACACTAAACATGTGTTTTTTCTGGAATGGGTAAGGCTTGGTGTCATTTGTACACATTTTTGAGATGGTTGTGTCGGATTCACAGTCGTAGCTTGTGAGATTATTTTGGTGATTGAACATCTTACCAAACCAGCAGAAAGTGGTTACTCTGCAGAAAAAAAACAACTTAAACTAGCCATTACCATCTTGCGACCAATTCGTACGCATTTTACAAGGTGGCTAATCCATACAAATTTGTATGACCTCACTCATACGATTTTGTATGTTTTCTGTGAGAGGTAGGTTTAGGGGCGGGGTTAGGGGTGGTCATTCATACGAATTTGCCACAATTTTTCTCAAAACGTACAAATTCGTACTACCTGGCTTGTATGAATCATGACCTAACCCCTCCACTAAACCTACCTCTCACAGAAAACGTACAAAATTGCACGAGTGAGGTCAGTTGAATTCGTACAATTTAGCCACCTCGTAAAATATGTACAGAGTTTCCTTCTATATGTTTTAGCGTGTCAATAAAGCACCATTTTTGAAAAATGTGCAACTGTGCATGTGTGTAAGCGTGTTAGGGAGCCCATAGTCAAACATAGAATAAAACAAAATAGTATTATCAGATGCATATATAGTCTACGGGAGTAAAGTATACACTAGTTACATATTGCATGTTAACGTAATAAAAAATAATAATAATAATAACAAATGTCTGTTCTGTTGTTTTGTGTAAATTAACTATAATTATCTGACATTAGTTGCGACATCCTTAATCATAGTCTTATATTGTTGAACCAACATGGTTCAAATGTTAGAGTTGCGAACATGTTAATACAATGTTCTGTCATGAAACTCTGACAGATAGGTTTAACTCAATCTGATAGAATCACAACATTGTTCACATGGTGTAGCTGGTTACTTTTCACATCGCCAGCCAATGAGCTTACTGCTCAAAATTAAAAATACTTGGTCACTGCTTGCTCTAGCAGTTGCTGCACTTTTTCGAAACCCCCCTCCTCCCCCAGCTCCACCTGTATAAATCTGCTATGTGGTAATGTCATGTATGTTATATATGGGGCAGCATCGTAGCAGATCTATTCTGCCAAAACCAAACATATTAACATTGTCATGTAAATTACCATGCTAAACTTGCCAAGAGGTGTCATTACAGAAATACAGTTTTGCGAAACGGTCTGACTAGCTAGTTAATTTCTCCAACAATGCATCGCACTATGGTATTTCAGCAATGAGTTACATTGTTGTATGGGAAACACGTAGTCGCACCACAATTCATGTGGAAAGATTTGGTATGAATTTTGCAATCAACTTTTTTTTTTTTTAAGTCGTATGTTTCCATACAAATAACATTGTACAGAAATGTATGATTTTAGAAGAAAAATAAGCATGAAGGTACAAATCAGATTGTACAAATTCATGTGAATTAGCCACCAATTTGCCAAAACGTGAAATCGTTATGAATTGCCATGTGTCAGACTCTGTTCCATGTTTTGTCTGTGTCTTGCTCCCCAGGTGTTCCTTTCCCATGTTTAATTTGTCCCAGGTGTTCCCCATGATGGTTTATTGCTCCCAGGTGTGTCTCGTCATCCCCTCCTCCTGTGTGTGTGTATAAAATGTGTTCCCAGTCCCAAGTTCTCGGTCCGCTGTTGTACGTCTTCCTGTGAACGTCTTCCTGTGTTCGTCTCCCTTGGTTCCTTGGTGGTAATAAAGTCCTGTTAAACGTATTCTCCAGCGTCTCCTCGTTCCTCGTGTGTGTGCAACGTGACAGAACAGCGGACCGAACTGTAAGCGGCATCCCTTCCCGGTGTTTGATTTCCAGTTTTTGTAAGTTTTTGTTTTGACCTTTTTTCCCGTGCGCTCCTCCACGTCCCCATATGGATGAGAGTGTGATGGATAATTTTTTAGGCTGGGAGATCAGCTGGTTGACCAGCTAAACCAGAGCCAGCTTGACCATTCTGGGAGACGAGTTAGGACTTGTAAACCATGTTTTAGTTACTTTTTAGACTATCTTAAGCTATTTTATTTCAGCAGGGTTGTTATAATGAAAGTCAATAGATCATTTGTGACATCAGTGGTTGAATATTCAAATGTTGTATTGTATCATTTGAATATTCAAACACTGTGATGAGAAAATGGCTAGTTGTGTTAGCTGGGAACGTCTGATGGACTGTTTTTTACTGCCTGCATGATTCATTTCTTTGACTCCATCTGGCTCTGTTGGTTTACGGTGTTTTAGCATTTAATGTACAACATCCCTGGCCTTCTGTCCGGAGCGCTGATACATGGTGTAATCCATCCTCCTGCTCTTGTCTCGCTCGCTTTAGCAAAACCCAGTTAAGGTACTTTCCCCGCCGCCGTGATTAATTGTCCAGAATGCCATGGCAAAGTTCGCCAGGGGTCTTTGTAGTTGCCAGTCGTATTGGGGGACGGGAGTATCAGAGGAAGAGGTCTGGTATTGTGTCTGATACACTGTTCAGATGCTGTGCTGCACCTCAGATAATCAAAGCTTGTTTGATTGTATCCAGGTTTCTACTTTACATCACCCATTTCAGCACATACCTATCCCTATTGCCTATCCTAAATAGATAAATAAATATAGAATAAAAAGAAGTAATAAAACAACAACAAAAAAACATAAACAAAAAAAAATAAAATAAACAATAATGTGACATTAAATTAATAAAGCCAGGTTTGTTTGTTTGTTTGTTAAATAAAATAAAATAAAATTAAATTAAATTAAATTAAATTAAATTAAATTAAATTAAAATAGCAGGCTTATTTTTTACTGAAGATGTCAACGTGGAGGGAAAGAAAAAGTGAATAAACAGATAGATAGATAGATAGATAGATAGATAGATAGATAGATAGATAGATATTTATAAAATGTAATAAAAATAATATATCAGGATTATTTTTGACTTTAGAAGGTCAAAGTGGAAAATAAAAAAATAAAAAATACAATGAGGTAAATAAATATAAATTAATTAATAATAAATATTTACAAATACAGAATTGTGAATAAAATAAATGATTGAATAATAAATAAATTAAAAAAATGTTGTCCTTGTCAGGGCTGAATAAAGAAAGAAAGAAAGAAAGAAAGAAAGAGAAACAAAAATAGATAAAATAAATAAATTGTAATAAAAAGAAATAAAACAAATATAATATCAGGGTTATTTTTGACTTTAGAAGGTGAAAGTAAATAAATAATAAATAATAAAATCAATAAAACATAAAATAAATAAACAAAACAAAATAATAAAGTGAGTGCAATGAGACATTTTAGAAGGTAAATGTGGAAAATATATAATATATAATAAATGAATAATAAACATTAAAAAACATGAATAAAATAAATTACTGAATAAAAACCTACTATTAACACTCACAGTTTGAATATAGAATAGAGTTTAGGATATGCATTAAGAATGTATGAACATGTGTAATGAGAATGAGAAATGTTCAGTGTGGAGTGTATAGTTATGAATATTGAGTATCTGTTACAAAGATAGATCTTAAGCGCACTGCAGTCCATCACACATAAATAAAGAGCTAAATATACCTCCTGGAAATAATGCAAATATGGTTGGATTTATTTAAACATAATCATCAGTCTTGTGCGGTCATGCTGCGTTGACCGTTTGAGCAGTCTTTCGGACCATCTGCTCTGCAGTATGCTAACAGTTGTAAGTCTGCTGTTGTACACGACCGTGCTACAGTAATGCACTGTCATTGATAATGCACTGTCCCGGTCTCACATTTAAAAGTGCTCACTAATCTTCTCAAGGCCACGGCCGTCTCTTGGGCTCTTTTTAGTGGGGTAAGAATCCCTCACGCCACATCAGAGCTCGTGCGATAAGCAGAAAATGTCATTGTATGATATCTGATCTATTAAGCACTTACATGCATCAGTCATAGGAAAAGTGCATCTGAGATTCAAGCTTAAAAGTGTTTTAGGCTGAGCAGATTAGGATGGAAAATTCTGGCTGCAAAGTCTATATTCATGAAAATATATGTTTTCTTAACGGATAGGTCAGACTATAGAAAAAGGAAGTTCTGATTGGATGAGCAGTGTTGTTTGTGGTCTTGTAAAATGCTGATAAACTGTCTGCACATTTACAGGTTGTTATATATGTACTGTACAAGCATAAATAGCCTACAGTCAAGATAATGAACTATATGAAGTTTTATCAACAAGGTTCGGGAGGAGCACGATCAGATAATCAATCAGTCTGGCCCAGGTGGAGCTTGTCAGCTAAGCACATACGTGTGTGTGTGTATATATACAGCCAACTTACCTCAGCTCCACGAAAGTTTTCCAGCATCCCGTCTCCACCCCAACATCTCACTACTAATCTAATTTCATCCCATTCTTGGGATGGGGGGGGTCTCTGGGTTTGGGCTTTAACCCGAGCTCAGAGCCCTCCCTCTGGACAGCACGCCAAATATGCTACTAATTGCTTAATCACATTATATGTTAGTGCGAACTCGTGAAATATGCAACTATAAATTACCTTCTGCTGTCTTTTGTTGTTGTTGTTGTCTCATTTTGCTGCTGCAGGTATTTCATAGAAGCAGTAAGCCAGCTTAGAATCTCAAAGCTTCACCACAATGATTGGTTTTATTTTTTATTAATTTAATGTTTAATTTAATTTTTATTTGATTTTATTTGTAAAGATGCAATGAGAATGTTAATGACACATTCAGTAATAGAATAATATTTATTATGACAATGCAATATTTAAACAGTACAATGTTTGATTTTAATATTTTGTGATTTTTTTTCCCTAAATATATATCTAAAATATATAAATAATTTGACCAATAAAATAACATTTAGAATAATCATTATAGTAAATATACAAAAAACAAACAAACAAAGACAACATTAATGAAAATTCTAAATATAAATACATCTTTCAAGTAAAAAAAATATTTAGAGTAATTTGACCTATTATTATTATTATTATTATTACATGATTTGATGGTTCAATCACAGCGGTCTTCTCTTATATATCAGTGCTTAACTATAAATTAGAGGGTTTCAAAGTTCATTATTATACATTATCATTTCCAATGTGTAAATACACATATAAACTACATAATAGCATTTAAACAAGCCCTAGTTGAAACAGACCTATTAAAAATAAATATAATATCCTATTTTTGGTTAAAAAAAATGTCTTGTTTACCATATTACAGCTACACGTCCTATTTGGCATCATGTTTGAACATCTTGAGACCCGTGCTGTTAACCCATTTTACAAGAACCAGTCATAATAAGTATATGCTCAATTTTGATTAAAAACTTTTTTTATGTTGCACTAATGAGTTTTGGCTTTGCAGCAATATTAGATGTTTCTTCGGCCAGGTGGGCGGCTGTGATTTTTCCATTGCAGGCACAGCCGTGGCCATTTAAATAACAGGTAACACATAACCTCTATCCTTCAGGCAAAGCTGGTTCACGGCAGATAAACTGAATAACCAAACGCTAGTCAGACATGCCAGTCTATTTGTGCTGACAGGCTGTTTATTATTCCGCGACCTGTATTAATACTAACAGCGGTCACATTGAGAATCATCAAGGAAAATGGTAACAAATTTAAAACTCTGATTACTGAGCTGTCAGGGCCGGACTGCGGCGGGACGGAGAACTGGAGACGAATATCAACGCGATGAGAATTTCAATAATAAAGCGGCGTTCGGAGGCATTGGTTAGCGTGTCAAGGAGGCGCTTTGTCTTTCTCGTTTCCTTCCTGTGTCTGCCCCCCTCTCTTTGTCCATCTATCCCAACGATCCTGCGCTTATTCTTTTGTCAGTTAATATTACAGGCGCAAGGTCAGGTCTGTTTGTGAGCACGCTCCTGCTGGAGTTTGATATTGATTTTAATCAAAGCTGCGTGACTCGTCACCTCGTCCTGCTTCAGAACATCCTGTGTCAGGCTTCGTATTTCACGCTTGGAAAGTTTTTTTAATTGACTGCAATTAAAACCAGCGGGATGGTGCTGTTGTGTCCTGAGCCCTCGTGACTTGTCAAGGGGGAGGAGAGAGAGAAAAGTGTTGTTTTTTTTTTCATTTCAGCCTTGGTGAGCATAACAGACTTCTTTCAAATTTTTTTAAAATCTTTATTATTCCAAACTTTTGACTGGTTGTGTATACAACAAATAAAATCAATAGCAATCAGTTCACACATAAAATCTTTTTTATTACAGACAGTTGGTGAAAATAATGTGGCAGGAATAGCTGGACAGTGTGTCAGAGAACTTCCACAATGGGTACTTTGCATAGACGTATAGCAACTAAAAGAGACTGAATTTTATTTATTTTTTTTTACCCCCAACCCTAAGGGTTCTTTATTTTGTCACCAGCACTCTGCGATCAATACGGCCGACGTCAGTAGGTCTGCTGCTCAGATGAGAAATAGAACCAGACACCAGATATGGAGCGAGACAGAGAGAGAGCGAGAGAGAGAGAGAGAGAGAGAGGAAAAGCACTCACTACCATTTCCATTATCTCAGTCTACTCCTTTACACAATGATTCCATTCCCTTGATAACGGATGCTGCCAATTCCCAAGGGACATCCTGAAGGATCCCCAGTGCTTCACCAGATCTTCCATAATATTAATAATTACATGACTAGCACGCCTGGCTGGAACCATCCTCTCTCTGCATGCCATCCAGCTGCCTATACCATTTATATGACAGACATATAATATTTAAATAAAAACAGTTCACTTTTTTGCAATGTAAATAAATGCTAAGTACCCACTAAACTCGAAAACTGTTCAAGGGGAAAACTGTGGATTTTTATTATTATTATTATTATTATTATTATTATTATTATTATTTATTAGATTTGTTATTTCTTTATTTTTTAGTTTATTTAAATTTCTTTCATTTATTTGATTATTATTATTATTATTATTTATTTGTTTTTTTATTTTATTAGAGATGAAGATGTAATGAGATACTTTTATTGCATTTAGTAACAAAATGTATGCATTTATAATAATTTATAATGACCATTACATTAAACAAGTATATTGCTTTTAAAGACATAAATTACAGTTCTTCATAAATTAAAATTTTTACCAATAATACTAATAATTACATGTTGTCCAAACAATTTATGAATTAAATTGTTTTAATTTAGGTTTTAATATTTTGCTGATTTTATGCTAAAAACAGCATTGATGACAGCTGTAATTCTAAGTATATATTTAAAATATATTTAAACATTTCAAATAAATTAAGCAATAATAACAACAACAGTTATACATAAATATATGTGTTTCTTTTTTTTTTTCTTTCTTTTTTTAAGACAACATTGATGACAGGTGTATTTCCAAATATGTCTTTCAAATAAATATATATTTCGATAATAATAATATACTGGTATTTTTTATTATAATATATTTTTTTAGATTTAAAAAAAATAAAATTATTAATGTTAGTTGTAATTCTAATTTATCATATACATATGTATTTACTTTAATTACATATTTCATGTAAATACACTACATATTTTGAGTAAATTTACTAGCTAATATCAGTACAAAAATTACTGTGCACCGCTTCCAATAACAATACCAAAATGAAACACCTCAGAACTGTAATTTGGCAATACAAATCCATCTCTTGCTGACGTCACTGGTCTTGCTCTGTCTCAACCTCTGTGTCTTGCTATAATGATATCCAGTGGAGTCTCAGCAGTCGCGTGTCCTCTGGCTGTGGGGGATTTGAAACGCTTCACATTTATTGATCAGAAACGTCCCCTCTGTCCACAGGTCTAGACTACAGTCATTTTATTTCCCCTTGGGGGTTAAAAGGAAATATCAATTCATGGACTGAAAAGGGTTTAAAGCTACCTAAAGTTTATTTGCACATTGTATGTAAGTTCTACATGGTTTTGTTGGTCCTGTATTGATCCGGTGACCCCTGAAAGTATTGGGAAACATAGAGTAGACTTTATTAATTAAATTGCATTCTATAAAATAATATAAATATTTTGTTATTTAATGTACTGAAAATGCAGTGAGTGATGTAAATATGGAAACACGTAGTAGAACCAGCTTATTGACCACTCACTTTATGAACATGCATCCTTTCCGCATTCTTTTTCTCTCTATGAAAGAAAAGCTGATTGTAAAGGAAATGCCAAGCGATCACCTCCTCTCCATATTTTCCTTGGAGGACGGCTAGCCTCTGCTCTCTTCCTTTCGCCCAGCATGGAACATCACAAACACCATGAGCAGCGGCAACGTGATCCTACGCATTATTTTTAAAAAATGCATACCAGAGAGGAGAGAGCACAAGGAAGCAATTTACTCTGAGCGTTTGAGCTGGACTCACTGATGTCTGCTGGACCCCTCGAGTGATTTGCTTTCTCCAATTTCTCTCTCTCTTTCACTCTCATTCTTTCTCTCGCTCTGTCTCCATTTCGTTTGATTCTTGCCATGTGTGAGCTCTGACACCTTCCTACACGAGAACAGCTGGAGAAAAACTGAAGCCTCCCTTTTCAGATGCTGTGATTTACAGCCACAAGTGCTGGAAAAATTGCAAAACAACGTTCGCGCAACATGTCATGTCGTCTACGGAAGACGCGATGAAATTCGAATGGAGGTGCCAATGATTGTCTAGCAGGTTTAATCTTGTCATCTTTCAGTGGATATGTAGTTGAGATTATATAGTCTAGCAGTTTTAGCGGTGCTCGCTGAGGCAAACATCCCTTTCTTTCACTCGTACTTAGAGTAGGTATTTGAACAAAACTCCAGCCATAAGAAATGAAACTTCAATCCTGCAATGTTTGTGTTACAGATATGACATTATACCTCAAACCACGCCACTTGTCAAAAATACATTTATGATTTTTTTGTTGGCGGATGATGAAACTAGCAAAATAAAGTCTCATTTAAGGGGGGACAGGTGCTTAGAAATAAATCAAACATTTGGAGGTGGACTGAACTCTTTTGACTTTTGCCAGTACACAACCACTTAAGATAGCAACCATACAAACACCCTTTCAACGGCATTGCAACATGCTGAAAAACACCCATAGGACCATTGCAGGAGGCAGGAACGTTAGCAAGCACTCTAAAGGCCTCAGCCTTTAGCATTAGGCACTAGTGTGCTCTTTGGGGTCAGATAAGTGAGGTTTAATGGCACAGCACTTCATAGCTCACCTCCCTAAACCTTATTCCGATCTGAATCACAAATTACCTGATACTACACCATTTTGAATGGGATTGGAACAAGTTTCAACCGGCATAGGAGGCAGTTATATAAACACAGACTCTAAAGACTAGTGCACCAATTAAAGTCAGTGAAGTGAGGTTTACCTGTACAGCTCTAACTTGTTGGCCCTCTGTTATACTCCCCTCCCTAAAGTTTACGTCCACCTGGGTCACGGCACCAATTTAACTGGTCCTTCTCGAGCTGTTCCAAGTGGGATGCAAACTAGCATCAACTGGGATAGGAGACAGGTAGCTAGTGAGAATTCAAATGAATGCAGCCTCTAGTGTGCTTATTGAGGCAAGAAAGTTGAAGTTTACCAGCACAGTTCTTACTACCTGGCCTCCATTACACTCATCCCCTAAAACCTTACTCCCATCCGGGTCACGGAACCAATTTAACTAGTCTTTCTCGTACTGTTCCAAGTGGAATTCAACTGAGAATTCACTGTTCCTAGCATCAACTGGTATAGGGGACAGGTGGCTAAAAATAACTCAAATGAATGCAGTTTCTGGTGTGCCACTTGAAGCCAGGGAAGTATGGTCTTACTAGGTGGCTTACTTTACACTCAATCCCTAAGCCTCACTACCATCCGGTAGTAACTAGTCCTATTTGCATGGTTCTGAGTGGGATTCAAACCAGCATCAACTGGCATAGGAGGCAGGCATGCTAACAAGTACTTTAAAGACTGCACTAAGACCCCTGCACTAGCCTCATTTGCTAGATCTAGTTATTTAATATACCATGTTCTTTTTTGCCACTTTCTTGAAGCAGATAGCAGCAAGATGGCAGGAAATAAGTCACTGGATTTGACCTTGTGACACCCACAAAAACACCACAGCTCATGTATTGTAGCTGCTAGGCCACAACATAATCAAGCTGTTGTGTAAGGGTATTCAAATGTGGAATAAAAGTCTGCTCATTTGCATTTTTAAATAGCATTAAATAAAACAAATAGATAAAGTCTTATTCAATAATAACACTCATCCTTTTGGGACTGATGAGAGCAGATCTGCTTATAACTGCCTCACTGCCATCCTTTGTTCCCTCAGTACAGTAATTGTCTGTGTTGTCCTAAGGGACTGCATTTATCTGCGCTCTTAAAAGTCATTGTCTGATTCTCAGTTCCACTGAAAAATGAGCTGGCATCCTAAACTGACGTTGTGCCGATGGACGTTCCATCTCAATTTATCTTTAAGAGAAGGGACAGTGAGAGAAGAGTAGCACGTCTGGCTGAAGGCTGCATCTAGTTTAGTGGCCATGCTTAAGCTGAAAATGTGAAAGAAATCCATTACGGCAAGGTTTAGGAACAGTAAGGCGCGTGGCATTACTGCTGACAGTTTGAAGAGTCCCTTCAGTCTCATTTGAGAGGGTTCAAAGACTACAGCCAGGTGTTTCACTAAAGCTCTTGATGATAAAGACAAGAGTTTAGAGTGCTCATTAAACCTGTAACAAGAACCAATTAAATGACAAAAAGAAATGGATGATCCAGTTTTTCTTGCTGTGTGTAATTTTGACAGTGTTCATTTGAGAAGCCTGACCAAGTTTGGACAAGGATATTTATTTGTCTGACCAGATTAAGGGAAGTGTTAATGAGACCTGCTAAAGAAAACTTATATTTTCAGAGTAGTAGCTAGTAAAATTTAGTCACTTCCAAATGTTGAGGTGAATTCTTTATAAAATTAGATACATTTAGTTGAACTGTTTAGCATGATCAATAATAGTAAAAAGGTTATTTTTGTATATGTAATAACTGTATAATTACTCATTAATAAAGCATTAATAAACAATATACAATCCTAAAATAGTCACTAACTCAAATATGAATCTATATATTAAAATATAAATCAATAGAAATGTGAATACAAGTTTTTCTGACATTTCTATTTGTATACACAATAACAAACAACCTATTAAATAATATTGTCTGTTAATATTAATAATAAACATGTTACAAAAAAGTTATTAATTAGAAACAACAACAAAAGAGACGATTTTAGAAACTTCACGTTAGATACATTTTATCAGTGTACTGATCACAATTTGATTGTCTTAAAGTGTACTGCAAGACAACAAGTGGATAATGCAAATCTAGCAGATATCGTATGAGGAATAGAACTGGTCTCCTCTTTTCTCACCTTTTTTTCTGTGTGGTTTGCATGTGTGTGTGTGCATGACTGATACTGGCTCTCTTGGGAGTCTCCATGCTGAACTTGAGCAATTTCAAACATTAATTACTTAAGTGCTGCTCCCTAAGGGCTGGAGTCTCACTCCACTATTTGTTTTCCTTTGCAATATGCTCTCTCTCTCTCTCTCTCTCTCTCTCTCTCTGTGTATGTGTGTGTCACTCCACTATTTCTGATGTTTGGTGCCACCATGGTATACCCACAATTCCTTGCTTTCATAGAAATAAGCACTGCTATTAGTAATTAAAAGTATTTACTATCATTTTCTAGTCAGTATTGATGTGAGGAAAGCGTTTACATTTTACCAAAAAAGGGGAAGAGTGAAAGTTAAATTAGTGGCAAATTATTCAAATGCAATGAATAGTAGGCAAGTTAGTAAACCCCTTCCACCCCACCCCATAAAAAAGGCAGTTAAAAGGAGTAGTTCACCTGAAAAATTACTATACTGTCATCCTTTACTGACCCTCAAGTCGTTCCGAAGCTGTACAGTATGACATACTTCCTCTTTAGTACACAGAATGATACGTTAGGTGCAGTATACATTGTTCAGACTACATTTCTATACTTCTTTGACATTTTTACAGCTTGACAGCACTCATCTACATGTACGTTCATTATGCATATATGAGCACTCAGGGAAATCTGAAAATGTACTGATATGTTCTATGAAATAAGTAGTCATAGGAGTGTGGAACTCCATCAGATGTAACAACAGAGTGAGATGAAGCACTGTTATCCCGTCAAGTATAACTTGCCATTCTCTCCGCTGAAAGAACTTTCTCTTTGTGAAACACAAAGCAGTAAGATGCATTGTGAATGTGCAATAGCTTTGGTCATCGCTCAATTTTTACATGTTCTGATTGTATTTAGTTAATCATGCTGAACATTACGAAATTAGTCAAATTCTAGCAAGGCCTTCAATAATATTAGGAGCCATAAAAGACGCATATTAAAGATAATACAAAAATATGGCATTTCCCATGACTGAACATGAAGAGTTACGGGAAATAATCTTGCGTTTGTTGCATAAATATCCAAAAATCAGGTTACGCTGACAAGCCAGTGGGCAGGGATAGTTGAATACTGATGGATTTGACCATTTCAGTCATGTGGTTAGGGGTGATTTGCAATCATTCAATTATTTCAATACATTCAATTAATCATTGCCTTATGAAAATATATGTGCTGTACTGCAGGAAACCACATCATGTGATATCTGAGACTTCTCAGACAGCAAAGGACAAATCTCTAAGGGATTTGGAAGACAATGCATTTGAGGAGACAATTTATAGGTTGCCATCAGCATTTTGGTTGTATCCGTCATATCTGTCCAAAATGTCTTCTATTTAGAGAACTGGAATCGCAGCAGAAATAGTTGTGAATGGGTTTCTTTGAGGATATAAGAGGTTAGAAATGTGCTTGTGGAGAGAGAGGCTTTCTCTGATGTCCTTTGTCTGGAAGTCTCTGATCCTCTGGCGATGTTGTCCGGACATTAGTGCCGTGACCCCCCCTCATCCTCTCCCGATACTGTTGCTACGCGTCATTAAACTTGAAAGGCTGTCTGTGAACTCTGCAGCAAATATGAACACGCGTGATGTAGATGGTCGTTAGGACGGCTGTTTGTGTGTGTGCTAGGAATCTGAGTATTTGTATGCGTGTACATGACTGTGTGTGTTTGCCTGTGAAGCAGAGAGTAACATTAGCATGATAACTAGACATGAGCTGGAGACTTGTTGAAGTATCAAGAGGGGAAATTGCAACACTCAACATAGCGACTGTAGGGAACGCTTTTCAATTAAAAAAGTCAATCATCTTTATGACCTTATGCTAGAGATTAGCATGGGTCAGTTAGCCCTGGCTGGTAGGTGTTGTAAGTACCATCTGACAGCAAAAATCCTATTTTCTACGACAGCCATTTAAAAGGGGCTGTTTTATGTATTTATTTTATTTTATATTTTATTTTATTTTTATCAACGTATACTCATGTTCAAACATTGTTTTTGTGGAGACTGTGATTGATTGATTGATTGATTTGATGGAATCTGGATTCCTTCATAAATAGGAAGATCAAAAGAATAGCATTTATTTAAAATACATTTTTGTTTATTATATGTGTTTATTGTTTACAATTTATTAGTCAATTACTGTCACCTTTGATCATTTTAATGCAACCTTGCTGAATTAAAGGAATTAAAAAAAAAAAAAACTTGCAGACCCCAAACTTCAGGAGTGTATATATAAAGTTTTTTTTTTTTTTTTTTTTTTTTGAGATATCCTTAAACTAATCTAAAAAATACATAAAAATAAAAAAACTATTTTATGCATAGAATGTATATTTTATGGGTACATTTTATGGAGTGAAGTGAAGTGAAATGTGGCCAAGTATGGTGACCCATACTCGGAATTAGTGCTCTGCATTTATCCCATCCAAAGTGCACACACAGCAGTGAACACACACACACCATGAACACACACCCGGAGCAGTGGGCAGCCATTTTTTGCTGCGGCGCCCGGGGAGCAGTTGGGGGTTCGGTGCCTTGCTCAAGGGCACCTCAGTCGTGGTATTGAAGGTGGAAGAGAGTGCTGTACATTCACTCCCCCCACCTACAATCCCTGCCGGTACGAGACTCGAACCCGCAACCTTTGGGTTGCGAGTCCGACTATCTAACCATTAGGCCACGACTTCCCCTTTTTTTTTTTTTTTAAAGAGCAGATAAACTTTCTTAAAAATAAGAAAGTAGGGGAAAAAAAATATCTGTACATAAGGTATTAAAAAAAAGTGAACTTTCAAGAAAGACAGACATAAGTTTCAGGATTGTTAAGTGTATTACATAATGAATCATTGTGGATAACATAATTAAGACGGTCTTCATACAATCTCAAACTGATTACAACTACTTAAATATTATCTATTAGTTTTTGGGGCACACAACACAAAAATCTTCTTTTCTAACCCAGCTCTGAGGTGTTAGCACACTACCCTGAAGTCATTACCCATTTACCTCTCTATCCCAAGTGTCTCTCCATCTCTTTCTGTAAACCTCAACATGACCACTGTCTCCCTTCGCCGCTCTGTTTGTTCCAGTCATAACTGCGCCTCCACCTCCAGAACTTCCAAATCCAGCAAACTCTGACCAGCTCAATGGATCTATTTCCTCTTCTGAGTGGCCGCCTCCCCTCCCAAACCCTCTTATCGCTCCCCCTCTCCTCCTGCTGAGGAGGAAAAGCCTTGCTGCCAAATAAAACACAACCAACACTATCAATAATCAATTCCAAAGCAGTGTAAAAACTGTCTCGCACTGCAGACATGATAGGATCTGCTGTGTAGATGAGTCTGTGTGGGAGAAGGTGTAAGAAAGAGTTGGTGTTGCATTGCAATCAGCTTTTGAGTCTGTGATACAAGTGTTTACAAAGGAAAACAGAGCCATGGATTTTTTTCATAATTTAAACAGGATAACCCTGAGATCTCTTTGGGGAAAATAACACATCAGTCATTCTGCCAGTTGTCATTTGACATGAAGAGGTAAAGTACCAATTGCTTATTTCGATTGTTAAGACATCCTACTAATGTTGTTTGCACCCAAAAAGAGCACAACAAACTACAGTATGCCGCAACATAAAGTAAAGTCATCCTAATGTAATGACCCTCTCAGTTTTAGCCTTGATTTCGATTTTGTGCCTACATGATTAAGATATCCCTCCTACCGTGCGGTCCGCAGATGCTGGACGCCTGCCTCGGCTCAACAGCATCAGCCGTTAGGATAGCTCCACACGCCAACCAGTAAATAAGTCTGATACACACGTCCGTCAACCAGATAGGGGACGACAGCTCCTTCAAATCGAGACCGAGCTGGCTCGTGAAAAATGCTGTGCAGTTTAGCAATCCACTTTGTACATAGGCAGTTCTTTTACATCGCATTTGCATTAGGGTTGGCATGAATTAAAAGTGGGGAGTTGATAATAGGAACAGGGTTAAACCAAGGAGGTTATTATACCTGGAGAAAGCCATCCATTACCATTCCCATTCATCTCGATGACAGCTACTCTGGACCCACCGGAAGTACGCAACCTGCTTGCTGCCATCTTTGCTCATGGGCAAATCACTCACAGGTGAATTACGAAGAAATCGAAGAAATACTGATGTCCATTTTGCACTTTCAAGAGCTCTCCAAATAAAATCGATCATTGGCAAAACATCTACTATAATGTAATTAAATATTTGCGATTTACACAGGTACTTTAGAATGGCTATTATTGGACCCTTTTTAGAGAGTGTGGTTATATGTTTCTACAGTTATTAACATTGTAAATCCAAAGTTCCAAGTGTGTAAAAAGAATTATGCTTTTATCCTCAAGAATGGTTTACTTATGGCATCTATCGGCAAGGACAAGTTAGCATATATGCTAACCCGCCAAACCCTCACCCCTTGGGTTAAACTAGTTCCCAATGTTGTCTTAAGTGGTTAATATGGTAAATATGCTTAGATTCTAATTCAACCAGCAGATAGATAAGAAACCTGATATGTGTCTCTGCTGGTTTAAATGTGCAATAATGATTATGCTTTATCCAGCCACCCCCTTCAAATGATTGGCCTTTGGAACAATTCTAATTACTGTGCCAGAGATTTTCCTTCATCCGTAAGGTGGACCGTCCTTGAGAGTTTACAAAAGCTACTACAGCACTCCACAACTGAGAATACATTTTTAAAGCGTAGAGGAAATGTTCAGTTTCTTATGAAATTGAAAAGTAACCCTTGTCTCCACATTGTTCGATTAAATTTGCCACGTTTTGTGACTTGGCATCACATCCAACCAGAAATGTAACTTCTTGGAAGAACCCAGAATGCGCGAAAGCGGTACCCTTTCCACCAGATGCCTGGTTTTAATGTCTCATGGCTCGCTCTATTGTAAAAGGTCATCAGGCCCTTCAGCTGAATTCATTTCTGGAAAAGGTCTCGGTTAGGGCCAAACACGGTGGAGAAAATCCAAGGGATAAGGTTAGCACAAAGGCAGCCAAAAGTGGAATGACATATCCACAGCGTTATTCCTCCAGAAGTAGAACCATATTTGGAAGGGAATATAATAGAGCTTTGCTTATGAGGACATGAACCCAACCTGTGTGAGAGATCAAGCTTAATACATTTTAGGAATATTTGTCCTGTAAATATGTGCTACTCTATTTTAAGCCGTTTACTTAAAGCTAGTATTATACAGTTCTGACTGTGGACACTTCAGATTACCATAGTAAGTTTGGTTAAAGGTCACAGTATGTCAATTAAATAAGTGAAGGAATCTGAATAAAATTACTGAGTGCATGGAAAATTATCTTGTTAATCTCACTTGTTGAATAGGACTACATTATGGGCCAAGTTATTGCCTGGAGCCTCAAGCTACCAGGGACATCTAAATCGGGCATATACTTTGGGTACTTTTGGCATATAAAATATAGGATGACCATTAGGGCGCCTGGGCACATACAATATTAGCTGTTCACTAGGGCCATCAGATGTGTCAAGAGACCATGATCCAGCCCTGTGAAGCACATAGTTAGACCAGGTCCAGTCTAACTATGTGGGTCAATCCAGTCTTGGTGGGTCACCTTCTCACAGAATGTACAACCTGCTTCAACACACCTGCCTGGAAGTTTTTAGAGCTGCATCCAAAATTGCATACTGCCAGAATGTCTTTAAAAAAGTATGTTCTCTACACTGTCAGCCAAAAATTAGCAAAAATCGTAGCCTGAGGTTTAAAACAGCTTGTCACTGGGACAGTAACCTTATTTACCCCAAAAGTATAAGTATACATATTGCCATTTTCAGGCACCGATGTGCACCTTTTAGGGGTTATCCTTTTGAGGGTACTGCCAGGGTTTTTCTGACAGTGTACTATTCACAATTTTTCTTACCTAGCCTCATGGGCAGGGCAGCTGAAAAATTTGGAACTGGACATTTTGTTGGCTTCGGATGTCCTAGACAATTGCTTACTGTGGCCCTGCTCATGGGATAGAAAAGGGTCTATCGGATGAACACTTAAGAATTTCAGTGGTCATTTAAGTAGCTGGCTCAGTGTGTTTAATTAAGGCTGGAAGTAAATTCTACAGGAAGATTGTACACTTGTGGGCTAGATTAAAGACAAGTCATTGTTTCACAGCTTTCAGAGATACAGGTTTTATTGTTTAAGGCACTGGGCATTCTTTTATCTCACTTCTGTCCACTGCCGCATCAAACTACACCGGGTTCAAGGATCAGAGTTATCAGATCAAGCCTGTGTGTAGAAGAAATGTTCAATATCAAACAGCAAGAAAAAGCCCAAAGATAAGGTGAGGTGCACTGCATCACAAGTTCAAGTCAAGTCAAGTTGAGCTTTATTGTCATTCTGCTGCATGTGGGGACATACAGTGGAACGAAATGTCGTGCCTCACAGGACCACGGTGTTACATAAATACAGGCATACAACAATGAAGTAAAACAGTAAAAACCTATACAGTAAAGCAGTAAAAACCTATACACAACTAACCTACTGACACGATCAGCTTCGTCTGAGAGAGCTGATGAAATTGTTCCGACTTGCATTAAGACTGACAACTGATTTTTGGAGGGAAAAGCAGCATTTGGTTTTGGTGTCCTTGATCGGCTTACACCCTGACAGGCTACTTAGTCTGAGATGTACAACTCGCCCACTCAACTGTAAAATGCGGGGGGGGGAGCAGAGTCGAGTGACGCCAAATTTAAACTATCACACTTCAGGGACGGTAATTAAAATCACATTATCACAAACAAAACATCTGGAATCCGACCGCCTATGAGCGCTAAGAGCCTGGATTCGGGATCGGAATTATTTCAAAGTCAAAGCTTACATTGTTGAAAGAAGCTGCCACTAACAACACACTACCCTTAATGCTGACAGTTGGAGGTGTTCATCCTTTGAAGCCAATGTTAAAGGTGTAGGTGAAAAGTTTTTTTTGCAACTGGAAACAGGGTATGCTTCACATATACTGTCTGTTGTTTTGTGCATTGGTGTAAGTCTACCTTCAAAGCTACTGTAAAACAAGACAGCTGCATGAAAGGGGATTTTATTCTGTTTTGTACACAAATGGAGTAGTTTTATGCCATTAAGTTCAAAGGAAAGCAAGCCCAGAGAAGAGAGTGCCATCAATCAGTCTAATGCATCTGGGAGAAAATGTGTATCCAGACAATGCACAAGATGCTAAATTTATCTGAAATGGTTGTCTTAGACTTTCGCTTTCTCGCAAGGTCTTGTGTGCATTTCATCAGCCTTACTTTAAAGTTTGTCGTAAGGGCTTAGTGCTCTGTTCTATTCTAGAGTAATTCTTATTCTCAGAAACCTTGCATATGTTGTTTCCTCTTAATTCGTGCCAGCTGCATGCATGTGGCTGTTTATATCTGCAAATATTCTGTGCATCCCACTGCATAATTCAGGGTTAATGTGTCGATTGCCATGTCACGCATGCCAGGTGCGCCTTGCCAATTTCCAATTCAACTCAGGCAGTTGTTGTGGAATATTCTGCATTATCTCTGCACCGCAAAATATCCCAATACATTTTAACGAGCAAGCGAATTATGGTGGTTAAATGAATGAGTGATCTGAATGCTATCGCTGCACAGCGGAATAGTTTAGTCCAGATGGGTTGCTTGTGGATTCCTCTGGCATGGGGGACGAATGGACGGCTGCCTGTTTCCTGCCAAACACGGCGCAGACATTGGTTCCATGGCTCTCCTTTCCAGAATGTTCTCTGTGACATTACTTCCTAATGAGCGTGTCAATTAGACTTAGGCGAAAGCTCCAGATGGCTGTTGTATGGTCAAGACTGTGTGTTGATACAATGGCAGTCCAGATGCATGGGCTCATGGAGCAAAGTACAGGAGATGAGAGATGCTAGGACTGTAAGTAGTTTTCATCCCAGTAGATGTATATCTTGTGTGAAGTGTACCATCGTCACTATCAGCTAAGATATATACATTTAGTAATTTGAAGGGTTGGGAATTGAGAACAGGTTATCCGGTTCTTGAACATCTGCATTTTTCCACTGTTAAAATAAATGTTTTAACTGAGTTGTACTTGAATGTGATGAGAGAGAAAGACTGGCTGTTGTGAAATAATGCAGAGACAACGAATAGACATCTTTCTATTGCATTGATCTGTCTGGTCTCGCAGTGACCAATAGAGTCCGATTGACTAGCAGATTCATTTTAATAAATGACTCAGTCTAATCTGTCTGAAGAAAATCAGTCTTATCCAACGAATCAATCAGAACAGTTACTCAATTAGTTGACCCTGACTCAGTCTTGACTTTTGGTTATATCCAAATTGGCACACACACACATCTGGTGTTTCCACCTTAAGTACTAAAATAATCTTTTATTGGAATGTACTGAAAATGGAATCGTTAAACTGAATCGTTAATTTCTTTCCCTAAGGAGTACTTAGCCATTCAGCTGATGTGTTTAACCAAATAAATACTTATTATTTATCAAAGGGACAGTCCCTCAGGAGCAGTGGTGTATTGTAACGAAGTAATACTACTTGGTTACAGTACTTAAGTAGTTTTTGGGAGTATCTATACTTTACTTGAGTTGTTATATTTCTGCCAACTTTTACAGAAATTTTCTTACTCCACTACATTTCCTAATTAAAATGTATACTTTTACTCCACTACATTTCCTAATTAAAATGTATACTTTTACTCTGATACATTTCCCCGAAGCATATTCGTTACTTACTACAAAATAGTCAGAAGTCAGAAGAACACGGACGTTTGCAAGTTAGACTCCTAAAAACACCTTTGCTCACGTGCAAACCAAACAAGTGCGCGCACAACCACGGATGATTCATTTTTTCCACTCAAGTCGAGTCTGGGGAGTACGATTCACAGCATCGTCTGCGATAATATGGTAAGTGTTGTTGTAATGATGTGCGATCTGACATTATCAAGTAACGTCTAGGTTACTAGGTAATCACCAAATCACACACAGAGTGCACGCATGTGATTTATTAGTCTATTAAAACTCAAAATTCCAGGCATTCTAAATTGCAGACTGCAAAAATGCTTCTGTGTGCTTTTTATATTTATATAATTTAATATAGTTAACTTAATCTATATCACGCAAAGAGTAGCCTACCGTTTTTCTGCAGATATCAGCATGAACACATTTAATAATCATTTTATACAAGTTCAGTAATGCAGTAAGTGACAAACATTTTAGACATAATATTGCTTGTTTTTGCTCAATTTCGCTAACGAAAATAGTTCCAAACAAATTGACTCACTCATTAACAGTCACTTGCTGTCACTTATTGGCGGTTTTAATTTCACATTTCGACTATTTTTCTCATGTTTTAAATTATTTCAAATATCAGTATTCAACGTTTTATGTTAAAACCAAAACATTAGGCCTATTTATGCATCTGTAACTGCAGTTTAAATGCATCCATGTCCCT
>NW_015552656.1:1179721-1212511 GCF_001515605.1 Sinocyclocheilus anshuiensis
AGACTTTTACTCAAGTAATATTCTAAACAGTGACTTCAACTTCAAAGTCATTTTCTGGTAAGATATCTGAACTTTTACTTGAGTATTGCTTTCAGGTACTTTATACACCACTGCTCAGGAGTGACCTGAGGCTAAGTATCTTGATCAAGGACATCATGGCAATCCACTGATTGATCCTTCTGGAGTTTGAATCTTCTATTTGTTAGTTACAAGGCCAGATATTTAGCTTCTACATATGCAGATGGCGTGTGGTCACTTTTAATTGCAAAAATGTGACTTTTTTTTTCTTATGATAATGAGTTTAGGGAGGGTTAATAAGTGTTATAGTCAGGTTGTCTTGGTAATTATGTGGTGGTAGATGCTAATACACTATTGTGCTGTTAAGTTGGCTAATTATCTAAGCAGAGCTCAAATAGCCATCAGTGCAAACGCATGAGCAGGTTTCATCTGGCTTGTGATTTGATTTGCCTCTCTGACAGAGCGTGACGACAATGCTCAAGGAAAAGTCATTTTGTTGCATGCCGCTTACTTTAATTTGACAAAGTATTTTTTACTCCTTTTCTACAGTGATATCTCAAATGATCCCAGATTAAACTGTAGAACATGGCCTCCGGTTGCCAGAAATAATACATTAGAAGACATCTGGGCTCAGTGTGTGTTGTTGTGGTTTCGATACAATTTTCCATAGCATTTAGTGAAACCAAAGAATATAACTGAACCAAAACATACATATAAATGGAGAATATTTTGTTTTAATGGATAAAGAAATGAATGCCATTACTTGGAATGTTATAATGACCTCATGTAACAAGCTTTCAGGGACACAGGGAGATAAATAGAGCATATTAGCTAATGATGTTCTACATAAAACACTGAATAATAGAAGTAATAATTTTCACAATCTTTTTTTGAAAAGCAGAAGCGGAGAGCTCAATACAGCTACACATGCCAGAGTTTTGCACATCTAATGTAACAATGATTGTATGGAATATGGGTCAATTATGTGAATTCATCATCAAAAAAAAAAGAAAAAAAGGTCAGTCCCCCAAAATGCATAAATATGCATGACTCAGAAATTCTACAGATATAGAATTATATATATATATAATTGTTTTCCCCTTTATTCTTTCTTTCTGTCTTTCTTTCTTAAAAAAAGATACAATTTTAGAGAGGAAAGCCAATATATTTCTCGACTAGATTGTCTTTGCCATATTATAAAACTTTTTTTATTCTACTTGCTAGAATAATGGGGATTCGATTTGTTGGCATTAGCATGAAATATCAGTGCACTCTCTCTCTTTTCAGACTGCTCACACAATCTTGACATTTTTAAAGCAATCTCTCTCTCTCGCTCTCTCTCTTTTTAGGCAAATCACATTGCTTTTCAAGAACACCCCATGTATTCCACACTCGAATTGGTTGAATGGCTCTCAATCGAGTAATTTATTTATTTCCCCCCTATTTTTAACTGAATTAGTTTGGTCAAACGGTTTCCTTCCGAAGGCCTTTTTCGCAGTTAATCCCCTGCAGTTATTGTTCCAGACTGCTAGTCCCGACTGAAGTTTGTGGGCTGTTCACGTCTTATATTAATACAAGTCCCCCATGTCTTTAATCCACTGCTTCCCATGCTCCTTTGTTGCATACATTTATTTAACGCCTACCATTTCACTAGGGCTGGGAAAGAGCGGTCTAGCCACAGCGGCACTTTGGTTGTTTTGTAAATCTAGAAAGCACGGCCCAGTGTGGCTGTAAACACGTTTCTCGTGCTCCCCCATCATATGCTACAGTACCTTCCGTCACAGGTCATCTTCCCTCACCTCATCTTCCCTCCCTCCCTAGCATTAACTTAGAATGACTTGCAGAATATCAGCGCTGTAAACCTGTAATTGCTTTCCTTGTCTCTGGTCCCAAGTGGTCCTTTATGCCGAAGGATCCATCTCACTCCCATTTAAAGGAGGGTTCCCTTTCATCCGTGCCTGGGATGTGCAATGATAATATGAAACCGGATTTAGCCTCAGTCTCTCTGAGTGCTATCTTGGCAGCGGTTGCCTCCCTTACTGTTTTTATTAATGATGCTCTCTATGTATCGCAGGTCTCATATCACCCATGGGCTGTCCTCTAATATGCCTGAGTGTAAACCAACGCCCATGTGAGGGTAAAGGTCATAACTCAAAGGGTTATTTAATAATGCAACAAAGGGACATGCATTTACCAAGGCACAGCTGTAAGAAACTTTACTGGGTCGCATTCGGGTTTATTTCTTTGATGGGAATGTGCAAGTTGTTTGAAAAACCTGCTTAAAAACACACATTTTGCATCATTTTGAATCTAATCCCTTAGACGTACACTTTAGCATACTTCTAGAATGAGTACTTATTATGAAAATACTGTAAAATAATATTAAGTGTAAATTAGTGTATTGTTATCAGACGCTTAATTGTGTGTTATTGCATTAAAAATAAAAATGCATTACATTAATATTAAATGCAATTAGTTAAACGAGTTTTTTTTCACTTAATTACATAGTACTATATATAATGCATATGTATATGTAATTTTATAATACTTGTATTGTATTTGAAATATGGTTAAAGCATCCTGTTAAATGCACTGACAAATATTTATGGTAAAATATATTAGGGTTAGGTTAGGGTTAGGGTTAACCCTAACCCTAACCTAATTTCTATTGCAAATTACACATTTAAAATATCATTATCAATAAAATAATATGAAAATATCAATAAAAAAATATATATTGAATATTAATATTTAACATCAAATATCACAGCACAGATAAAAATTATAATCAAGTACCTTATATGTGTGTTATTATTTTAGTCAACACATCAAAATGTGTACTTTAAAGTGTGATAAAACATTAAAACAATAAAAAAATTGAGATGCACTTTAAAATAAGTATTGTAATCTGACATTATTATAAAGTGCACTTTAAAATTATGCTTAAGTGAGTTAATAAACAGTCACGGAAGTGTCTCTCTTTAATATTTCATATTGCATATTATATTATCTGCATGTAGACTTTTAAAAAAATCTGTATAATTTTAATATTTGCAGTGCACTACATTTGCACAATCAATACAATTACAGTTCCTTTTTACAATTGTTTACTCCCTTAATGCACGTTCTTGGACTTATCATGAATTTATTGTGGCACATTATTTTAACAAAAATTCTGCATAATCTTTCATCAAAATAATTTCCTCCTCTTATTGCATCACTTTTTGGATGATGTTGTGAATCTCTCTTGCTTTTCAACCCCTTTCCTCCAACCATCTGGCTCCATTCTGGTCATCCCGCCCTACATTTGTCCCATTTCATGCCTTGATTTCCCTCAGTTAAAATGGGTTGCAAACAGCATTTCATGTTGACTTTAAACCAAAAACCATCTTATAAACAATCAGGCTATTTCGAGGCAAGTTTCATTCATGCAAAGCGTACCGTTGCAGCACATTGAACTGATTTGTACGAATTAGAAAATGACTCATCTGCCAATAGCAGAAAATCATTTAGCTTTTTTGACAGGCAGACATCTTCAGCTCACAGGGTCTTAATTTGGTGTACATAGCAAAGGCCATTATTGTGTCTGCTCCAATATAACCTTCCATTTAACAAAAGAAACTTTGCAAGTGGAAACCTTTCTCTGAAACTTGTCAGAATGATGAATGGTGCACGACATGATCTGAAAAAGATCAAGGGCTTCGTTTGTCTGAAAGGCAGGGATGCAAAAGGCAGGGGCTTGCTGTCTAATCCTTGAAAAGCCGCCATGAAATCTGGATCTCGATTGGCTTCGCCTGCCTTTATTCTAAATGCACGGAGGAAAGTTGACGGTTCCACCTTTATAATCCACCCACAGATCACACAAGCGAGAATTTCCCTTGTCATTCATCAAATATCATTTTTGAAAGCAACAACTGAGAAATACTTTTTTTTGCCAAATTAGACTGTACATTAGTTGTTATATAGGAAAATGGCTTATTTGGCTGCTTAATGAGTTGTATGCTAATCTTCCGTAGTGCATTATGGAATACCGCTGAGTAAATACAGCAGGGACAGATTAATCTCAAATTGATTAAAATATCATTTAAATTCCTCATCATTTAGGCTTACATGTGAGCCAAGTTCAATCAACTGCGTGAGAGATGTGTGGTTAAAACTTAATGTTGTTGATAGATCTACCTGTGTTGAAATTGATGTCATTCTTTGCCCAAAGTCCCTCAGGATGTCAGTGAAAGCGTAATTATGGACTGAATTACCCACAGATCCCTCTTAAAGAATCTTAATCTCCATCTGTAATGGCTTTTTGTTTTTTGTTTGGCATAATATATGCTCTGTCACTGATTTAGTTTCTAGTGTTATTAAACAGATATTAAATCTAGATATTTTAAGGAGGCGAAAGCATGCTTTTTGATAAACAGACCACTGCCACAATTGCTACGGTGAATCGATTTATTATTCATAGCATTGTTCTCAATTACCCCACAACAATTTTTCAGAATGAACCAACCTGGAGGTGACCTGACCATATATGCACTCATATGCATTAAACAGCACTGATTTTTAGCAAGTTTGTGCATCTTGTTTGCATTTTGTCAAGATAGCTCTATATATGGAGTTAACAACATAAACAAACATAGTCAACATGAATGCAAAATCAACCTCTTTTTGCTTTGTTAATACACATATTTTCGTATTATTTTTTATAATTTTAACATTATTTAATATTATTTAAATATCATTTTAATTTTAGCTTAAGCTTTAGAGTTAAGACAATAGTAATACTTACAACAATTTCATTAGGTCCCGCTATTCCAAAGGAGAGAGAGAAAAATAAATAAATAAATAAATCCAATCAATTGCCCATGGATAAAATCAAGTCCTAACCTCCTTTGCACTCTTTGAATGCTCTGTTGCAATAGGAAATTTGTCACATTACTTAAGTAAATTGCTTGCTCCATGCTGAATGCATGCATGGCACTAATGTGCATTTCATCACAATGTCCTCATGAGAGAGCACAGGGGAAAAAAAGCACAAAAACATCATATTTCCTTTGTTGAATCTTTGAACGATTATTTCCCCTCCATTTGGCATCGATCAAAGTCACACCAGGACTCAAAACGCTAACATTTCCTCCCAGACCAAACTCAATGTGCAAATGTTACAAGTCTCAACAGGCAAAGATACAGTGAAAGTCAGGGTGAGAGACCTGTGCTCACCTCTCTCTCTCTCTCTCTCTCTCTCTCTATTCTCTAAGCTCACACCTTTGGAACAATCCAGAATCCACATGACAGGAGCATTCGATCCATGTTTGAGTTCAGCGAGTACACCTTACATCCCAGGCCTTGATAAAAAACATAACTCCCAGCCTTATAAAATAGGAAGTATGGTTTCCTTACTTCCATCACCAACATTTTCACTCAATTTCAAAGATGTCATGTTTGCTGCCTCCGGAAAAAGTGAAAAAAAAAAAGTTAAGGCTATGTCAGTAATGATTACAGAAGTAATCTCTGGGTGAGAGCATTACCTTAATATATTTCCTTTCTTAGCATATCAATTCCTGTGCATTACACCATTCACCAAAAAACTTATTGAAAATAAGCCTCAGATTTGTGCACATTTTAATCAGATTTTAGCTGCTAATAATCTTTATTTTGTCATCCTCTACAAGCCTGTTTATTAACATATTGCTCTGTAAGACTGAATATGTGAAGTTGTTGCCTTAACGAGCTATTTTCACTTGATCTGACCCTTGTTATGACTTGCAGTAACTAAATGTAATGTAAAAGCAATATCTTTACTCAAATAAAATGTATTTATTTTTTAAATGCATAGCAAAATTTTAAGTTACCTGAAGAAAAAACAAAAAAAAAAGATTTAGTGTGGTTATCATAAAAGACCACAAAGAATAAACAGCCAATCAAATCAAAACCATTCAGTTTGCTATGTAGCTCTGCACTCACAGAAATTGCAATTCTCTTTATAAAGAAATGTTTATAGTTATGCAATACAGCCAAGCAGAGTCATCGGCTCTAAGCCAAGATATGAAGCAAAATGCATGCATTCCCTCTTCCTCCCTCCCCTCTTCCGCTCTCTGTAGCTTTAAACCATGTTCGGAGGGATCAATACTCTCTCCGATAGAGCAGCTAATGCACTGTGAGCTGATTTTGCTCACAATGACAGCAGCGGCTCTGCTTGTGTGTGGTGTTTATTACTGACCAAACAGGAAGAACGAGGGGAAAAGGGTTATTCAGATATTCTTGGCTTTCTGTCAGTAATGACTGAAATGTTAGACAATCAGGGTAAACAAATATAACAGAGCTGTTCGGTTATTATAATATTTACATACCTTGTAATCAATGTCATTTCTGCATGGTTGGTAATTGCATCAAAAAAGACATTTAAAAAGCATTATTCAGAACTGAGTTATTGTGTGCATTGAACATGCGTCCGTCTTTCACAGCGAATGATATAACCAACACCTAATCTATGCCTTTTGGATTTCTCTTAAAGAAAGAACTAATCCTCACCTCAAGCCATCAAAATGCTAATATTCTTTCTGTTTGAAATGCTAGGAGCTTTCGCTCCCTCTAATTTTCCTATTCTGAAAAAGACCTTTCTGAGTAACATTAGAGAGTGAGAGAGATCAATAACTCACTGAAGCTCATTATTTATTAGCCTACAGACTGAAGGCGGCTGAGGAGAGGTGGTGTAAGGATTAGCTAGCATGGCTATCCCTGCCAAACGTTGACAATAGATGCACAAAAGCGGCCCCAGAAATAAACTCCATTATCCCTCCCTATTAGCATGCTATTAGCAATTATAGATTTTGCTGAGTTGCATCCCTCTGGGTTGAATGCAAACATGCGAGGCGCCTTGTCTAAGTTCAGTCATATACGTGGCAGAACGTGATCACAGAAGTGGCCTGAAACTCCCCAAAGTCAACAGAGCTTTGTGGCGAAAATATCAATATTAATGATCTCTCACATATTTACTGATGCATGTCGTCATTTCGGATTTTGGTCGTGGTGTTCCATTCCATGATATGGTCGTTAATGAATGGGAGACTACACCACCGGCTTGACTTTAAGAGCAGTGACAATAAGAGTCAGCAGATCAATAACCTAATTCTAAGTTTTTTAGACAGGCCTTCTCCAATATGTGTGAAATGTAATTGTCAATTGCACTCTGGTGAGCCTGGAGCTCAGGCTGGAGTGGGCATACTAAGTCAAACACCTGTCACGTATTGTAGAATATGCCTGCACTATGGCCTCCTGTCTTCCGGAAGCAAGACTGCTCAATAAATTTCTAGCATGCTTCAGACACATTGTTCGTTACAGCAACAGTTTAATTGACGGCAGACTCGGTAGTTCACTCTACTGTACCGTCCAACACAGCAACGAGGTTGCTGATGAATATCTTTGTGATGTCGAGTCAGGAGTTGCCCATCAAGGTGAAAAGACCCACAGCAGTTGCACTCAGTGATGCAAGAGAGTTGTCTGTCTCTGTCAGCAAAAATCGATGGACTCTGTCAGAGCGAAAAGTGCACACACACCGATTTCCAGGTTGGTGGTGTAATTGCATTGAATTAGGAGGATGTTGTATGTGATTTCGGGTCTGTGCGAAAATGAAATCTAAAATTAAACTCCAAATGGCATCTATGGAAGAAGACATTGTTCTATTACTGTCCGCAAAGACCATACACAGTGGCTTGAATTTTTTTTTTTTATTATTTCACATCAGCAAACTTTGCCTCTTTTCCAAATGGTGACCGCGGCTCATGCAGTCCTCATTTGACTCCACACTGGAATGACGTAATGTTGCATGGACTGTTGGGTATCACCATGAAGTCCACATCAGTGCAATCTTCACAAAAGAGCACATTGTGGGTGCATCAACCAAGACACCGGTAGGCACCTGTTTGAACCACAAATTGCCAATTTGGACACCCGGTGGTCTTTATAACCCCATGGACACACACAAACAGCCTTTGTTAGTGTGTGTCCATGAGGTCATGAAGACCACTGGGTTTCCCAATTGGCATATTTTGGCCATGAGACTGTAAGTTCACATCAAGCACATCATTTTGGTCATGGCGTTTATCTGAGGTATAATTTGTCCAACTATGTTAATGGTTTTACTGAACTTCATCGAGTTTTAGTCAAAACTAGTCTCACGCAGCCAGACTTTTAGACTCACGGCAGGAGGGCTGGGAACCTTGGCTGCTTTGAATGGCCAAGGCCCGCCCAAGAGGCCATATGACTGACAGGTAAAGCAACCAATCACGTTTCGTTTGTGCCGCATCGAAATGTCCCCACAAAAACTGACCGGTGTGTAAAGCCCACTTTACAGAGTCTATGTTGTGAACTTTACATATTTCACATACTTTTGAAAATCCAGCATTTAGTTGATCCTGATAAGTGCTCATCGTCACAGTTGTAAACATGACAGCTTTTTTTTTTCCATGAGGGGGTTTGACGTCATGGCATCTTTGTTTCCAGTTGGAATGTTAAAGAGCGTCTCCCGGAATCTTGTTTATTTCAACCAATCAGATGACGACTTCAAAGCCCCTGAAGTGTTTCCAATTGTGTATGCCGTATGCATCAGACATTCAGCCAGTGGTGAAGTCGATACCACAAGACTTTTCATCTCAAAACAAATTGTCCTTCTTATATTGGATCCGCTTACCCTTTCTTTATCTCACGAAGCTCAAACTTTTTCGGAGTGCGGGAAAGTGACCAAACACCTCAGTGGAATATTCTCCCACATGTGTAATTTAGGTATCTGGCAAGGAAAGACGATGTGAGTGTGGACTGGCTTTAATTGATTGTATGGCTAATGAGCACTGAGAGGAGAAGGGAGCTGGGAATAGAATCCTAATGACTATGTCAGAGTGGTGATGAGAGGAGCACCTCACCAGGGCCCTTCCTTACAGCTCACACAAGGCCCCTGGGCAAATTTCCAATGGTTTCAACTAGCTGTAGTACACCAGCCTCTGGGGTGTGAACATGAAGGTGTGAAAGGAGAGAGTTCACCAAACAGATTCTGGTACAGCATAGTACAGATGACACCAGAGTGTCCACACAGTCATTTAATATTCCTAAATGTATTTAGCGACTGTAATTTGCCCATGAGCACAGTGGTAGACAGAGTGGCACGAAAGGTAATGTTTCTGATCAAACTCTGTTATATTTTTGTGCAAATTCATCTGTGCCTTGAGGGAAATTGCAAAAATAGGTAGAGGCCATGTTGCGTGACACCCTCATCCTTAAAAACCTCTAAGAAACCTATGCAAGGTCAAAGAAAATACAACCCAGACTGCACTAAATATGGGTTCGCTTGCAATAAACATGACTTGTGCTAACCATAATGTTGGGTCACCACTTGATGTCCAGTGTAAAATCTTAGTCCTGATGTAAAACCATTTTAGAGCAACTGATTTAGCAGATAATGTCTACATGTATTAAAGGGATAGTTCACCCAAAAATGAAAATTTCCCAATGATCAAGTCAAGTCAAGTCAAGTCTGCTTTATTGTCAATTCTTCCACATGTACAGCACATACACACAGAGAATTGAAATTGCGTTACTCTCAGACCCTTGGTGCATACAGATAACACTAACAGTAGAACATAAATACAGATATACAGATTAAATATAAAATACAACTATACAAATAAGGTAAAATGTAAAAAAAATATATATAAAAAAAAATATATATATAAAGCAGCACACGGCAGATAGAGTGCAAACCAGTGAAGTAAACAACAGTGCAGATATAATGATTTGTAGTGCAAAAAGAGCTTATTTAGACTGATTAAAGTGACTGTGTGTGTGTATTTGGGAGGGGGGAGTGGGAGAGTCCGTCAGAGTTCAGTGGTGCGTGGGGCAAAAGAGGGGAGGGGGGGCAAGGTCGGGAGGGAGTTCAGCTTCCTGACAGCCTGATGGATGAAGCTGTCCTTCAGTCTGCTGGTCCTGGCCTGGAGACTCCGCAGTCTCCTCCCTGATGGCAGCAGACTGAAGAAGCTGTGTGTCGGGTGGGTGGGGAGAGAGAAGCCGCAGCGTGTGAACGCGCCGCCATCTTGAGGCATCATTTACTCACCCTCAAATCATCCTAGGTGTATATGACTTTCTTCTTTCAGACGAATACAAAAATTTGTCCTGGCTCTTCCAAGCTTTATAATGACAGTGAATAGTGGTCAAGATTTTGAAGCACAAAAAAGTGTGTCCATCCATTATAAAAAAAAGTGCTCCACAAAAAGCGCTGAAGATTTTGACTTCTATTCACTGCCATTATAAAGCTTGGAAGAGCCAGGACATTTTTTTATGTAACTCCAATTGTATTCGTCTGAAAGAAGAAAGTGAAATACACCTAGTATTGCTTGAGGGTGAGTAAAAAATGGGGTAATTTTCATTTTTGGGTTAACTATAACTTTAAGGGGACAGTTCCTTTTATGTAAACTAGGGTTAAGTTTGTTGATTATGTACACAATGATAATAGAACCATGCAGAGCTTGATCTGTCAGCATTTAAGTTCCCACCTCAGATCGTCCTGTATAATTGTTTATATCTTTCTTTGTAAATTGCACCTACATTAACATTTCAGTCATTGGCAGTTTCTGGCCTCTTTGGTCCTCTGAAAAAAAAAAGAGGACTACACTGCCTGAGAACTGAGTAAGTGGTGAGGTTTCACGGTTGACATCTGCCAGGGCCACGGAAATGATCAGAGTAGGACAGAACCACTGTGGTATTTCGGTTTGAAGGACTCTTGGAGGCAAATAATTATTTTGCGAGTGGGCAGAAAACACCCTGGCTTCAGGGCTGACCACCTGTCAGTTTCTTGATGCTCTCGTCTCCTTCTCTTATTTCTATATTTCTTTCTCCTGGCCTTTCTCGTCTTCTCTTTAAAGCTCTTTTAAGAGATCCTCACATTGTGACTTTTCCACGTTTCTTGCTCAGTGTCTCATATCAGAATAGCATCATAAACAGTTGGCTTCAGTTTCAGTAGTCTGTCTGAGGAACAGATGTTGCTTTTGCACAGAGGTGGCAGAGGCAGACCCATGTACCACCACAGGGCATTCCGCCTGCCAATTGCCAGCTGGAACCTTTGAACCCGAACTATCTGAATGGCTGTCTCTGTCAAACATCTGTTTCCCTCTCAAGCACTGTTATTTTTATTTATAGACTTTGTTACATTGACAAATTAACCTTTTTCACCTGTGGCCATTTGTGATGTGGTTAAGCATAAACACCATCCATTCAGAACAATGAGGTGCCAAGGACGGGTGGAGCAATAGAAGGCATTCTACTTTTTCATTGGACAGCCAGTTGGCTGGTAATGAGCTGTGATCCATGGATCTTCCCAAAGCCTTTGGAGATTGAAAGTGCTGCCTTCGTGTGTGATTCTGAGGGGAGAAAGGGAGAAACAAAGTGTCCTAGACCATTAGCCTGGGCTCTGCATGACAGATGTCCTCTTTAGGCCAGTAAACCGATAGAAAAAGGATAATTACATCACAAGTCACAGATCACTGATTCACTGTCAAGAGACCCCGTACCGCTCCTTCTTAGCAAAGACTGATGCATTTTGGGCCCACAGACATTAGCAAGAGTAATGCCTGAAGGGCTTATTCATTCCCAAAAATGAGATGGGAGTTTATGACTTCACTTGATGATATCAAAATTCTTTTTATAGCCAGTCCACTTGGCGGCCACCAAGGTACATTTTAGTCGTTCAGGTACAGCTGCTTCAAAGTAAAGACTGAGATTTCCAAAGTTCTATGTCTAAATGCCTAATGTCAAAATCTCCAATAAAACCGGTCTTTTTGCTTCCCGGAATGCTTAATTCACCCCTTAAAATATCTTTGAAGTACTGAGTGCTAGTACCTTAAAGGGGTCATATGATGCAATTTCAATTTTTTCTTTCTCTTTGGAGTGTTACAAGCTCTTGGTGCATAAAGAAGATCTGTAAATTTGCAAAGACTAAAGTCTCAAATCCAAAGAGATATTCTTTATAAAAGTTAAGAGTCAACCACACCTACCTAAAACGGCTCGTTCTAACACGCCCCCACATGTCTACGTCACGATGTGGGAAGATTTGCATAACGCCGCCCAAATGTTCACGCAAAGAAAGAAGGCATAACTTTTATTCTCGCTGTATTATTGTTGTTGCCGCCTCCGCCATGTCGTGAAGGCGCTGTGTTTCATTGTGAAAGCGAAACTACTTTGGTTGGCCTTCCAAAAGAGGACAATATCCGCTTCGTCATGCCTGGAGCTGATCTGTGCTGGTCGCTGAAGAAATACATCAACTTCGCACTGTCGATCGGCGGATCGGCTTTCACCGTGGATGAAGCGGAGTCCAGCCCGGGGTCGTCACATGTGGTTGCCGCAAGCCCGCCGGACGCTCCTTCATCGAATCCGCCACTTGAATTTGCCACTGATGATTCAAACGCGAGCTTTGAGCAGTGTAGAGTAGCACTTGTTGTTTGTCATTTCTCCGATCACAAATGCAGACATGGTTTTATGTTACGCTCCGGCTGGGACACGGCATCACAATATGGTAGGGGCGTAACATTTCTGTCAAACGCTTGAGGTATTCGGCCAATCACAACGCACTGGATAGCTGGCCAATCAGAGCACACCTTGCTTTTCACACCGTTGAGTTTTGTAAAAATTGACGCGTTTCAGAAAGGCGGGGCATAGAGGAGAAACAATAATGTAGAGTATGTGGAAAATAATGTGTTTTTTGAACCTTAAACCACATAAACACATTTCATTACACCAAATACACAAAATAATGTCCTTTTTAGCAGCATCATATGACCCCTTTAACACTTGCTCTTTTGTTTATCCATTGGTTAAATGATGTAAACAACGCTATCCTTTTTCCAGTACTTCACAAACGCATACAGTAAAGTCAGTACACACACACATAGACCTCTTACAGAGGGTAAAAGCATCCTGTGTGCATTCCGCTATAGGGTGACTGCTTATTTAGTCTCCCCTTAATGTCCCAGTTGGCTCAATGTGGTTAGCACACAGGGTGGCCAGGGTAAGGACCAGGCCCAAAGCAGGAAGGGTCTATTCATGGGTGCTGCATTTTAAGATCCTTGTGGAAAAAAGGTAAATAGAGTTTTTTTAGATCCTACACAGAGCTCTGTTTATAGCTAGATGAGTCTCTCTTCAATAACTCATTTAGAATATGAACTACATATTTACTGCAAAGTGGGATTGTGGGTAAATAACAGCAGCACACTGTTTGCAGTGGGAATTTCTACTTGCATTTGCACAAGGGCTGATACATGTCATGCAGATGAGTAATGGCAGAGAAAAACAGTGTAAAATCACTCCTAACAATCTGTATTACAGCCTATAAACCAATTCTGTTGATGACCTGTGTATTCACATTGGACAATATAGTCATAAAGTGCTTCTTTACTGGCATTGACAGATGGATATTCATTGCATAGGTCCATCTGCACTATTTTATCATAAAATTGTTAAAGGTGCCATATGCATGATAAACTCTTTATGCCGCATGCTTTAAAATACAGCTGTGCTAACTTGGCATGGGGAACACAATGGGTGCATAATTAGATTGCAAAAAGAGAATGGCCCAGCATAATTGAATACTGCATTGCACACATGCTGTATCAGTGATAAAGAAGAGTGTCCAAGATAAGGAAAAAGAAAAATATATTAAAAAATCTAGTTGAAATCATATATACTGTTTGTGTTCATGTTGATTTTTATTTTTTTTTTACCAACATAATATGGGTCACACTTTATTTAAGGACCATTTCTCACTATTAACCATTAACTACAACTAATTTGCTGCTTATTAACAGTTAGTAAGGTAGTTGTTAAGTTTAGGTATTGAGTAGGATTGGGGATGTAGAATATGGTCATGCAGAATATGCTATTAATATGCATGCTAATAAGCAACTAATTAATAGTGAGAATCGGTCCCTATACTAAAGTGTTACCATAATATGCGATCTTTTTATACCAAATTTAGATTTAGAAAATTATTAATTTATACAAATTACCGTCCATTTGGGGAGTCACACCACAATATATATATATATATATATATATATATATATATATATATTACAAACTATCAAATTAATTAATCCTGTCAATTTATCTGACATTTTAACCTGTTACAGTCGTAAGTTTCCTCTATGATATCGTTTGATATTGAACTGATTGATTTAAAAAGGTGCAGCATAGAAGAATAAATCTTTAATTCTAGTACATTTAATGAGCTGTCTTCTACCTTCATCTAAACACACTCCCCCATACACATTTTCAGTGAATACAAGTATCAACCAACTAAACAAGATGTGTTGAAGCGTAGTGCTAAAGCACTGATCCAGTATTGATCATTGGCCTGTTTTTAAAATAACACCAGCACAGCAGCCTGCAGATCACAGCCCCCAGGCTTTGACAGGATTGACATTGCATTTTGCATGCGATTAGGGGTGATGTGAGGGGTTGAAATGTCAGGGCTATTGGCTGTATGTGTGCATGGCCGGGTGCCATGTGCGCTGTTGCATGGGTGCTAATCTGAGAGATCTCTGATACGACTGAATTGATGGAGGGAATTAGTGTCAGGAGGGGTCTTGGATGTAAGACTTTAATTACAGGATGTGACCTCAGAGTTTGTGTGTGTGTCAGTAAGAAGACTGGAGCCTTTGTGGAAAATTGATTGAGATTTTATGTTTGGATGTTCAGTCACATTTAGGGCTGAATATTGAATATTCATGATATATTTGGAATGATTTTGCCGGAAATGCAAAATTAGGAATCATCATGAATATCCCAATGATTTGAATGCAAGCTTTTTATTTGGCCATTAACATTCTTCAAGCTGTGTCATTAGACTAGTTTCGCAATCCTTTCTCGCGTCGTGACTATGATTAAGACAGAGATACTTTAACGCAGCATCTGATTTGAACTTTATTAGTAAAAAGGGCATTAAGGTTGGCAAGTTCATATAAAATTCATAAATCTTTATTTATTTATTTTTAATTAATGCAAATGTAAAAAGGCTTTTATTTTGTCTCCCATGTATCAGCAGTGATATTGGGATTCAAAAACTGATTTGCCAGTGTAATGTGTGTTAGTGCAGGTATATGAATTTAACTGCATGCATGTAATGGTTAGCTATTTAAGCTAAATGATTTATGTCTCACCTTTGCAACTCCAGGGAGACAGCATTCACTCTTAGAAAGCATTTATCTGCTACTGAAGATTTTCAGAGTTCACTGCCACTGGTAGTGCTATTTATATTCAACATGTAGACCAATCTCCATATCCTTTAGGCCACATTGATTCATACTGGAGAATGCCTTGGCAAGTTGAGAGATTTTTCTGAAGGGATAGTAAAAAAAAAAAACAGCCTTTGCGATTTCCGTCCATCTGTCAGTCAAAGGTGTGGCGGGATTTTCCTGGCTGGTACTGTTTTGTGATACTTCATACCTTCTTTGCGAGTATTCAGTTCAGGCTTTCCAATTTAAATGCAAATTTTATAGGACATCACAAGGAACCTGAGACGGGTGCAAAAAATAATTCAGCACCAACGATGAATTATATATTTTAATTAACCAGTGAGGGAAATGCGTCTATTCAGCAGCAATGGCCATAAATAAGAAATGAATAAATAAATAAGACAGAAGATAAAGACGAGCAAAATGGGTCTCATTGAGCAGCATTATTATAAAATCTGCAGTGCCATGGGATGTCATTAAGAAAAGGACCCTGAGCTGTCAGACATCAAATGTATTGTTCTCTAGTTTGATGGGCTAAAAGCTACTTATGGCTGCCAGAAAGAGGAGGATTTTTGAAGAACTGACAGAGAGATACAATTTTAATTTCACTCCTGTCAGTCCATTTTTTTTTCCTCGAGTGCTGGAATATATATGAAGTGTCAGTCAACAGACTAAAGTATTTCTCTGCTTTACTCAAGAATCTCAACGGAATAGAGGGAAGCTTTGGTTTTATAAGCGGTGATAATTGAAAAATGTAAAAGTGCACTTCAAAATACTGAAAGTAATTTTGGACATACTTTAAATTTGGATGAATTAATTTAATGTGAAAGATTTATCAACTGTACCCTCTATTATGCTGTGCAACAATATTTGTGTAATATCCAGACATATGCTTGATTTCTGAGGGTTTATTGTCATCTCTATGTAAATGATGACCTGATGCAATGTTTATGATGGATTTTTGATGAATGACACACAGAGACAAACAAATGCAAAGACGTTATTCAGCGAGAATGTACAATATTGACTTTAGTCTGCGACATTGATCAAACAAAGAAAATAGTTTGCTCTCTCGTCTTCACACTTGTGTGTATGTGAACCTTGTGTTTAGTGAGTGACGGTTGCTGGGAAAATACAGCGTGTTGATAAAAGACAACCTAAGTATGCAGACCCATGAATCAGAATATAATAAGTAGCTGACAAAAGCTAAATATCCACAATATTAAACACCCACATCAATAAAATTATTGTGCAAATATTATATGCACATCACTTCCACTTAAGTCTGCGACGCCAGCCAAGACAAGGACGTTCTTGCCAGCAAAAACAATCAAGAACTTTTGCTGCAAGTGCGAGCTAGGTTCTCCACAATTAGTGAGACGGTGTTGTGCTTGCAATGTTAAATATATAAATAAAGTGTGTGTACATTTCCTTTCGCAAGTTAACCATCCTGATAATGGGGCGTGTTATAATTTCCTGTTTAACTTTAATGAATAACTACTGTTGGGATCATGGGAGACAATTAAACAAGTGAGTATACAAAAAACGAATGCTTGTATTCCATCCGTGGCTTTAAGTGTGCATTCATCCAGAAGAAAGTTTGTTATTCTCCAGTTATGAATATTCCCTGTCTCGCTCTGATGAATGCTTCTCTTTGTGTTTGTTTTAACTGTGGGCTCTTTTTAATGTTTTACATTCTGGTGTGCTTAGGGAGACAAATTGATTTCCTGACCCTACAATGTGTTGTCTTTGGTCTGGATTTCAAATGTTTCACTCTGAAGTCTTCCCATAGGAAAGAAAATCACCAAAGGGATCCTTTTAATATCTCAATTATTCTCCTCAACGTAAATGAGATTAAATGGCAGTCTTCTGCTACTCAGATATTCCCAGATTCAGATTTCCCAGTAATCTCACAAATGTCACCACTATGGTTTTAGAAGTGATCTTAGCAATGTTTCAAACTGTGGTAAGATTAGCTAAGATATGAAAGTTTTTAATCAGAGATCTTATTATGAACTCAATTCGCCAGTTTTTCCAAAACCAAACTTCAGCTTCACATTCTGCACCTAACAGCAGGCAAGGGATTTTTTGAAACTCAATTGAAAATGGTAATTATTTTTGCAATTCCGTTCGGTGCCACTTGTGGTGCAGAAATTACACACGGCACATTACAAACGAAACTGGAACTCTATTAAAGTTGCTGTAAGTGATTTCACAAACTTCCAATGTTTTGCTTACTCCAACCACATGCCCTCTCTCCAAAGCTTTGCCCTCCAAAGGCAAAGTCAGCTCGATGTCTCTCAAAAACCCATGAAAACTCAAAATGATTGACAGGCCTGGAATATTTCTGATTATAAGTGTAGGCTGTTTTGCTGTTCACAGGGCTGTCACAGGAACCGTTGAATTGATTGATCAAGACACATATTTCAATTATATATTCAAGGTAGTGGGAATATCTTGGCTGTTTGTTTGAGTGGCCAACAACGTTGACTCAACCAGTGAGTTTGGAACGAAACTACCTTTCAGGTCTTGAAATGTGTGTGTCACATAAGAAAGACATACAAACGCATAGGGCCTACAATTGGAGGTACTTCGGGAACCGGGTTAGGAAACATTGTCCCAAGTTATGACATAGCAATCGTTGATCAAAGAAAATTTCACCAGAGTTTGCTAGTGGAGAGAGTGAAAAAGAGAGATAGAAGGCCAGCTGGAGAGAGACTGTGAAGGACTTTATGATGGTCACTCCTGGATCCAAACATTCTGGCATTGTCTTTCCTTCTTCCTATTTCTCATCTAGGTCTGTCTATCCCGCAGCCAGTTGGGCAGAGAGAATATCAGTCCCTGAGGGCATTGGTTCCACTGATGAGATGCTATAAAGTAGGGAAGAGAGAGAGAGACGGATAGAGAGAAGTGGGGGCGGGGAATCAGGAGGCAGAGACACTGAAAAAAAGAAAACAAGCAAGTGAGAGAGAGAGAGAGAGAGAGAGAGAGAGAGATGGGGGCGGGGAATCAGGAGGCAGAGACACTGAAAAAAAGAAAACAAGCAAGTGAGAGAGAGAGAGAGAGAGAGAGAGAGAGAGAGAGGGAGGGAGGGAAGGAGGAAACTGTCCTCGTGTTGTCTTGGCATCGGTGCCACCCAGTTTCTCTCGGGCAGGCCAGAAGCCTTACGATCTACCTCTGTGTGTGTCTCCTCAGATGGCCAACATTGTGACGTCCTTCTGCTGTGTGGTGCTTGCAGCCGTGGTGGTGGTTTATGCCCAAAGGCGCAGCCAGCAAGGTAAGTCTATATTTTGGATACTTCCTCCATCTGTTGCAGGTCTCCGTTGTATGTGTTTGTACAGGAGCAAGTCAATTTCCTAATGAGATCAGTTAGACCTTTTGTAGATTAGGAATCAGTTTGTTCTTTTCTTGGTTATGTGTCCTGTCTTCTTTCTTTTTACTTGTCATTTTCTTTTGCGTCCCTCCTTCAATCTGTCTGTCGGAGTGGAACAGAGAAGTCACATTGTGAGCGGAGGGTCAGTATCACCTGACTGTGGGAAGGGGGGTGTGTGTGTGTGTGTGTGTGTGTGTGTGAATGCTGTTTAACGCATGGCCTGGCTGCCCGGAGACACAGAGACTAGCCTGTCACTGGGTCAAAAACTAGAGCTCCAGAACCAAGCAATCCTCGGAGTGCGTATGAATGTGTCTAAGTTTGGACCAGACATCTTATCTTGCTGGCTGTGATGGGTTCTCTCATGCTTGGGTGAATAAGCAGCTATGTTGTTTCTGCATTCCAATTCAGTGTCATTTTGTGAGAGAGCGTGGTGGAAGTGCTATCGAGACATTCTTGTTTCGTTGGAAGCTACTGTCATTTTCTGAGTTATTATTCAAGCTGGGTACAACAGCATATTACGCCGTTTCCTAACCAGGTGCAACTCAAGTTTCCATCAACAAGTAATTTGTCTGTCCATGGTGAAGGCAAAGCGCTACACAATCACAGCCAATCAGAACATATTTTATGGTGCTTGCACACTGGAGAAAGTGTTTGATGGAAAGGAATGCATACAATACATTTTAAGGGTTTGGAAAGAGTGAGACAGTTACAAATGAAGAAGGAACTGCTAATTGGATGAACTGACTGCAACAGCATTGCAGTAAAAGTGTTTGGTCGCATGACAAAAGATCATACTTTAGTAGATTTTAGTGTTTAGTCCTGCTCCTGGATGGCCACCTTCCAGCAGAGTTTATCTCTAGCCCCAGTTAAATTCACCTGAACCAGCTAATCAAGATTTTATGGATAACTTCCTGGCAAGTGTGTTGGAGCTAAACCCTTTATGGATATTTACCCTTTAGGAGCAAGATTTGGCACCCCTGCTCTATGTCCTTATGATGCCCTATCTCATTTGAATCAATGGATTCAAAGCATCATCTGATGCAATGTGAAAAACTTGACTCTAGCTTTGGGTAAAATGAAAAAAAAAAAAAGTTGGAAGAGTTGCAATAAATGCGAAACAACCTGAACCTTCAACTAGAACTTGGGATGGGATGAGAATGGGATGAGGTGTAGTGGTTAAAGACCTGGTCTTGTAATGGAAAACTTGTACCACCATTGGTACAAGCTTTGTGAAAAGCTTGTTTTCACATTGGGAAAGTCGTGGCCTAATGGTTAGAGAGTCGGACTCGTAACCCAAAGGTTGCGGGTTTGAGTCTCGTACCGGCAGGGATTGTAGGTGGGGGGAGTGAATGTACAGCGCTCTCTCCCACCTTCAATACCACGACTGAGGTGCCCTTGAGCAAGGCACCGAACCCTCAACTGCTCCCCGGGCGCTGCAGCAAAAATGGCTGCCCACGGTGTGTGTTCACGGTGTGTGTGTTCACTGCTGTGTGTGTGCACTTTGGATGGGTTAAATGCAGAGCACTAATTCCAAGTATGGGTCACCATACTTGGCCACATGTCACGTCACTTCACTTCATTGCGACTGATCTAGACTAACCCAGTCCTGCTCTTGGACAGCCAACATCCTGCAGAGTTTAGCTCCAACCCTAATTAAACCCACCTGAACCAGCTAATCAACGTCCTCCAGGCAGGTGTGAAGCTAAACTCTTGGAGCAGGTTGAAGCTAAACTCTGCAGGATGTTGGCCCTCCGAGCGCAGGACTGGGCAGGCAGAACCTCAGTGTTTTTCCAGGGGGACTAATTTGTACTATATATTGTACTTTAAGTCACTTTCAAAAGAACTGTCAGCTAAATGACTACTTACTAAAGAAGAATTGCCGACCTTACGCCAGCCAAAACTGCAGATGTAGCTTCAGATGGGAGCACTGTTTGAGAGTGATAAAGCATCTTCTTGGATGTCTCATGCTGTTGTCATCCCCCCACACCCCTGCGGCAGCCCACGTTTTGTTGAAGCGAGGCTCTCACTAAAGCTGATTACATCGCTATAATGCCTAGTCATTGGCATGTGTTTCTCTGGCAGGGCAGTTTGATACGGTGATGTCATGGTGGGGTGACATCGCCACGTCATCCATCAGCAGTGCTGCTTATCTGCTTCTACATGTGTTCTGATTGGTCAGCTGATCGTGTTTAATCTAGACAGCAGTCATCACAAACACAAACCATGCAATGCCAGTTAAGCCTTTTGCATACGCACACACACACTTAAAAGTGGGCTCAGTGAACACTAGTATATAGACAGATGGGAATACAGATGGACCAACAAAAAATATGCAAAAACAGAAAAGAGAACTGTTATATTACAGTACACAAATATGTAGAGTGTGCACGTGCACACAGACTCACACAATATTTGTGCTTAATGCATCATTAGGATAGGTAGTTGTTGATAAATATGTTTTAAAATTAACCAAGACACAAGCAGTCAGTGACTTAATAACAAAATGTTTCTTGTTGACTAATTATAACAAAATTCTATTTGACATCTTGGAAAGTCTTTATTTGTATTCTGTCATTAATTTACTTATTATAGATTTAATAGCATGCCACTTTTTCTTATAAGTATTTTTTTTTTCTGGAATCTCTGTGTTTATTTTTATTTATTTATTTATTTTTCCTTTTGGGCAAAGCTTGATACTGCACCATATATTTGTTTCAGTGAAAAATTGTCAAAGCATCCTAATTCAGCTTCAGCTGGCTCTCTTCTCATGATCATGCAAATGTGAGTAATTGCATTAGAGCTTTGTAAAACTTCTAAGTTGGGTTAGTGTTAAACAGGGGCTGTTGCTGGCCCTGACATTTAAGTAAAATTGAAGACCAAATGACATTCCAAACAAAGAGTTCAGGTTCATATAATCTTGCCAATCACAAAGATAAGGGTGTAAACCCTGGTTTTGCCAAGAACGAAGTGTTCCTGCATCAACATCTTTTGTTAGTCCCGGAAAAACATTCCAGGCAAACAAACATAGTTTTAACCCTATCTATAACCCATGCCTAGACAATAGCTACCTAACCTAAAAGCAGATTGAAATGATAGGTTAAGAATGTCATTCAAGCTCCATCACCTCCTGCATTCCATCTAAAAACGGATGAGGGGTATTCCTAAAATGTCTGACTTCCGACATTACACTGTTTGCTCATGAATGGCATGCTATTGTTAGCTTTGCAGGTGTTTCAACAAAGAAGCCTCCTGCCACCCTAATTGCACAAGATAAACAATGCTATATAATCTTAGCATATGTTCTGCAGGTGTATGAGTATAAACATAGCGGATCATTTACAGTGTTTAACCCACCTGTCTCCGCAAACATTTGCTAAGTAGGTTTAATAATCACACCGTGCAGGAGCTTATTGATTGGTACCGTACGCCCACATATCACATAAAGTTTTCAAGTTTCATTTTAAGTGGTTTTCTATTTTATTCTTGTTAAATGTTAAATGGAACTCAGCATAAGCCTAAACCTTATCTGATTGGTTGACCCAAGATGTTGATCCAAGACTATTAACAGTAAACAGTGCGCTTCGTTTTCCATCTGCTGTTACATCTTGTACACAGTTGAGTGTTTATGAGTACACTTCACTGACCATGAGCTTATGTGTATGATCCATGTGCACTGAAACTGTGGACCCTATGATGAAGAAATGTATGTGAAACATAGTATCCTATGCACAAGATGTAGCAGCACACGGACAACTGAATTTCAGTACACTTTCACCTTTATGCATTCTTCTTGTACATCATGCAGCCCAGACCAAATTGTAATTAATTTTGTATATAGTTTAATTCCGTAACAGAAAGAGTTAAAACGTTCATTTAAAATATACATGGCTTTGCACATGCTGTACACACTAACTACAGACACTGGAAAGTTCAATGCTGTGCAATTTTAAAGGGGACATATGATGTTGCTAAAAAGAACATTATTTTGTGTTCAGCGTCTTCGCAACATGACGGCGGAGGTGGCAGCAACAATAAAGTTACTCCTTCTTTCTTTCCGTGAACATTTGGGCGGCGTTATGCAAATCTTGCCACACATCGTGACGTAGACATGTGGGGGTGTGTTTAAACGAGGCGTTTTAGGAGGGCGTGGATGATTCTTGACTTTAATAAAGAATATCGCTTTGGGTTTGAAACTTTAGTCTTTGCAACTTTAGGGATCTTATCTATGCACGAAGAGCTTGTAACACTCCAAAGAGAAAGGAAAACTTGAAATCGCATCATATGACCCCTTTAAAGTTTGTTGATTGGTTATTTGTTCTTCAATCTCTTTTCAAGTCTGCGTGAAGGGGCCGGGGCTTATCATCTTTGCGCAATTTGCACAATGAGTAATGAGAGTTGTATAAGAGCTTACTCATAATTCCCAAACTAAAATAAAATAAAATACACAACTGACCACTGCTTCTGCGTTGTTTTATCGCTAATCGTGATTAGCATATTAGCATGCTCAAACCCTTTGTGGAAGTATCTTTTTTTCATGTTGTATTTATTTATTATGTGAAATTAACACTGTATATTGATTATATCAGTAATTAAGCCATCGTATACAGAAAAAACGAACTGTTGTTTTTTTGGTGGACAGTTTAATGATCCTTTAATTTTGGCTAACTATTCTGTAATTGCAAAAACCCTGTTTAGACATTTAGCTCATGTATATTTTGAGTATATTCACATATATTTAGTAGGTAAATCACCATGAAGTATATTCTTACTTGAAGGCAATATTGATGAACGTAATTTTACAATTTGACACCTGTGTTGATGTCAACGTATATCGTTACACGAGTTTCTTACTCATATCGAGAAGAAATAGTACAATATTTAAGCATGTAAACTAACGACTTAACATATGTGGTGTCAGTACACGTTTGGTGCAGTTTTTGTGTAAGATTTATGTAAATTGAATGTTAATAAGATTGTAAAGTACCTAGAAGTAGTTTTAATTTCTATATGAAAGATACTGATTTGGTTATTTTGCTATAATGGGTTGCACATGATGAAATTTCTCTTGTTCTAAATCTGACACCTTTCATTTCTGTCACCTTATTTAATTGGTTAATATCTGATTTGAGTGAGAAAGCCATATGGCCGCCTCCATTATATTCAATGTTTGTCCTAATTAAAAACAAGATTTAAATGTTTTACACATAACATAAATAGAAATAAATGGTAGAAATGTAAACCGTATCCCTTTGAACAAAAACGATGACGATGTCTAGAGATATTTTTAAACTAGAACACAACCCAACCCCATCTGAAAAAGACAGACAAAACCTTGCTTTATGTCATCAGTCAGTGAGATTGAGTCCAGACAAGCCCATCTCTGACAGTTTAATTATTCATGAGACCCTAAGTGAGAATGAGAGCAAATATATTTCAGAACATCCATTGTCCTGGTCACTTCCAATCCGGCTCAGTGTGGAGAGGCTGTTGAATTCAATCTATCACTTGTTTGTCTCTAGTGGCCTAAAGGCCCTCACAATACACAAGTACCCCATTTTTAATGACGAATCTTGATCGAGTAGAGTCATGTGGAATGAATAATGTTGGTGAGTGATGTGTCTCATGTCCAGACTTGCTGGATTATGAAGCTGGCACACAAATCTAAGGCAAATGGATGATTTTCAGATATTTGCATTTCAAATGCCTGATTTTAAAACCAGGATTAAGACGTTGTCTTCGGTTGGTAATCTGTGATTATGGATCAGGCAAATGGATGAATAATTTGGAAGCTGTCTAGCTGTCTTCCCTAAATATAGAAAACCAGACTCCCTTTGGGGTGCAAGTGTGAAATTCATCAACAACTTTGGCTTTGTTAGAGGTGTGAGAGTGTGTGAGCATTGCCTCCCTAGAGAATGTGCATGGATTTTGTGGCACAATTGCACATTTATGTTTACGTCAGAAGTGTGAACCATCTCACACGCTCATACCTTGAATTGGCAGGGGGTGAAGAGACAATAAAAGCAAATGCGGTGGCGATTTTCAAGCACAAAAAGAAGCTTGTGAAAGAAGCCAGGTGCATGAACTGCTAACACCGTCAGCACCCTTCGAAATACATATCTCTTTCATTTTCAAAGGTGCTCTAGCACCATTTCAAAGGTTTAAACTAAACACAGCTTACATTGGGTGTCAGACGAGGAAACGAGCTTCAGCATTTCAACATTTGCTTGTTGAACGTCTAAAGGACTGTTTCCCCTGGAAGATGTGCAAAAATAAACCTCTCACAACAGTGTATAAATCATTCAAACTTTCCCCTGTCAATAAAGTTCCTTTTCCCAGCATCAATCAATGCTTAAGATTTTCTCCTTGGAAATCCCAACACGGAAAGCATAAAATTGGCATGGCTACACACGGCGCTGAGGAAACAGCTGTTTTGTGTGAAGCTACAGATGTAGGCCGTGTACTTCCCTTCCGTAGTTGCACTGTTATCCTCATTTAATTAAACTGTGGAAATGAGGCAATAAAGGGGAATCTTATGAATCCTGTCAAGGGCAGTCCAGAAACAAAGTATGTTTTTAATAAGTAAAAATGCATATTTATTCATCAGATTTTGGGGTGAAATATGAGTGAGGAAATATGCATGAATCTCTTATTTTATAAATTGTATTTTATTTTATTTCCGCCAAAACAGAACAAAATAAATAAATAAATAAATGAATGAATTTGGAAAGGCACGAGTCGGAGTAAATAATGACAAAATGTAAATTTTTGTGTGAGATTTTTGAAGAAACTATTTGATCTTTCTTGTACGAAGAGAACAGTAAATAGTCTGTGAATCATCATTTATAATGTGACAGTGTTATATTAACAATGATATTTTATTCTTATCTCTGTGGGAGACAGGAAGTTATGTGTCTTTACTTCCTGTCTGATAGCATCTCTGTACCCTCGGGGACTTGTTTTTGTAAATCCAATTTTTGTTCTTCATCCAGTGTCCGTAAGTATGAGGTCATATATTGATTTATAAAAAAAAAAAAAAACGCATGTTGCACTGGTTGAATTCCTCTCTGGGATTCCTGTACTTTGCAAGTAATGATACCTTACAATTTGGCCAAAATTAGGCTGTTAGGCTAAAATTATGCCCTCTACCATTTTTCTTTTTGTCTAGAGCAGTGATTCTCAAGCCTGGTCCTGGGCGCCCCCCAGCACTGCACATTTTGTGTGTCTCCCTAATCAAACACACCTGATTCAACTCATTAACTCATTAGAAGAAACTCCAGGACCTGAAATGGGTGTGTCCTTGAGAAACACTGGTCTAGAGCATGTCTAAAATGCCTTAAAATACTGTTTTGGTAGGCCGCTCACTAGGATTTGGACCAGAGCTTAAGTGTCCATCCTCTTGGTCATGAGCCAAATAGCATAGCCATTCTAGGATTTTGTGAGCTTGCTAATGGGGAATGTTTACTCATGGAGGTCAGCGCAGTTCTTAATATGTATTCGGGCACTGGACTGGAAGTCTTAATAGAGCTGCACAATGCATTGCAGTCTCAGTGCTCTGCTGTGTCTAAATTCATCTAATTGGCGAGGCAGAGTTGAACTGCGGTTCAGACTGCTGGATTTGTGAGAGTTCATGCGTAGTGTTTTTCTTCAGTACAGTGAACACTGCTTGACAAGAGAGAGTCTTGTATTATTTCTCCTTAGTGAGATCAAGAGAGTTTCCAAGAGATGAGCTGGATTCAGTTTGCAGTATTCTGTAAATGATCTTGCAAGGACTTAAAATCTCCTAAGACTTAAGATCTCCTAAACTCTCCTAAAAGTGTATTTCCTAGTTATGCTGTTTGTTAGTAGTAGCGCTGAAAAAAAAAATAGCACTATAATATAAATTTAAGAAGTTATTCCTTAATTAGTCTGTATATAGGAAGTTATTTATTTATTTATTATTTAGTGCTGAGCGAACAATACATTTAGGGAACAACTCTATTTTATTTTGCTATTTATTTTATGTTGAGTTTTTTTGTTTTGTTCTGTGATTTGTTTTATATCCTGCATAGTATATCTGAGAGAAATCAATCAATCTCTATTAAAAAACAAAATAATTGAAGACCAAGATAACCATCAGTCATATAAACAATCCTAAGAAATGGGGGTTTGCTAAAAGTTTTGTGGTCTTCCAAGGACATCTTTTTTTTATTTTATATTCTCCATGTGGGTGTAGCCTTTCAATTTTATTCAAAATGTACAATTCCCTGTGCTAAGACCATCTAACTGCCCAACTGGCAAAATGATCAAAGCTCTAATGGATAAAAAAAAGCTCCGCAATTTGAATGAACTTCATAAAGTAAAGCACACTCCTAATGCCGGGTTAGCAGTGATCATGTTTGATTCAGACGGCTGTTAATGATTGTGCCTGGAGAATAAGTGATACATTACGACTGTGCCTAGCCATAACTTGATTAGACTATGCAATGAACTACTCAGTTTTTCAAAGACCAAAAATAATTATCTTCCAACTTGTGTATTATTGCTTTAGATGGAGATTATTGACTCTATTCTCTTGTTCATTATTCCCCTACTCCCTATAAACTCTTGGCAGCTTCCTTCGGTGAGTCTCTATGCAGCGTTGCACGTCTTGGCATTGAAATGTTTTCCCGTTCCTTTTGGCAAATTTGCTTAGCAGCCATCAAGACGGTTTGTGAACGGCAGTTTTTGAGTCATTTCACACATGCTTAATTGGACTGAAGTCTGGACATTCACCAGTTTTAAGCCACACCACAGCAGCTTTTGCCCAATGTTTTGGGTCTTGACCCTGTTGGAAAATTAATCGTCTTTCATCCCCAAGAGCTCATCTGCTGATAGCGACACATTTCCTTACAGGATTTTTCCATTGCTAGCTTCATCCAGTTTTCCTCGTCTTTATAAGTTTTCCAATTCCTGATGTAGAGAAGCATCACAAAAGAACAAAGCTCCCACCGCAGCACTGTGGAGTTTTCCAAGTGTGATGTGCTTTGTTTAGTTTGTAACACTGAGGTCTGAAAGTTCTCATTTGGCTCTCAAAGAACATGTAATCTTCCTCCAAATTGTTGAGACAAATCTTTGCATCACAAATTAATCAATAAATTAGGCAAAAATTAAGGCAAAATTAAGCTCAAATTGTCATCACAGCATCCTGCCTGTGTGATTTTTCTCTCTCATTTAAAACAGCGTCTATTGTAGCACATCAGTGCATCTCCCAAGGCTAATTCACGGACTATCCAGACAGCTGTTTAAATCACCCCCACTTCCACACAGATGTTTTTGTTTGTAAATAGAAACTAATGTGGAGGACATGAGCAATACATTTCTGGTGTGGATGGTGTGCTATTTCCCTGTTGCCGGTTAACTGTGGATGCACCCCTAGTGGGAAATGAAATGCTTACAACAGATGCAAATAGGGAAATAAAATCTGGGGTCTGTATTGCGTAAGTAAAAAGGTGTGTGAAGGTGCGCATGCAGTGTTTGAAATTGCGTCCATTTACCGTACTGGGACAATCACTCGCATATGAAATAATGTGGTGGCAGTCCCTCTCGCCTTGTGCTTACTAATCTGTATGATAACAACATACAATAAAACACATAAAATGCAGAATATGATAAAATACTTCTAACGTAATATAATGTATAGTTTTATAATAATAATAAAATTATCAATAAAACTTACTGCTTAACAGATAATAGTTGATTCCATGAAGATCTAATGAATTTATTTTGTTTATTTATTTTGATTATGTAACAAAATTGGCTGCACCAATAGCATTATTTTAGGGGTGAAAAAATATTTCACCATTAAGCATAAATAAAATATTTTAGATTTTAAGGGTAACATTTATTTTATTTTATTTTATTTTATTTTATTTTATTTTATTTTGCCACTAGCAACACAAACTACAATTGTAAAAGTAGAAATTGTTCCCCAAATATTCCTACAACCCCTTTTGACCTGCCACAGACATGTACTTTGTTACTATTGAGGGTTTCTTTTTTTTTTTTCACAGCCTGTATTTTGAATTATGCATTGAATTGTGTTGCATTTAGGGTTAAAGGAAATGTCTGTAAACTCAATGAATAATGTCCTGGCAGAAAATTACTTTTGTGTTTTTCTCCAGATTTTTTCCGTACAGTGCATTTGATAGAGCCAGACGTCGACTAGTCAGACTGCTCAAATAAACAGAGCAATGTTTTGAAAGTTTGTCAGTGTTTACACTCTTTGGGGAAATCAACGTATGAATGGCTTACTCATAGTTGTCTCTGCACATTACACCGAGAGAGGAGAAAGTATTTTAAGACCGAAAATATTATACACTTCACCTTTAAGGTGCAAATCCGCCTAAACCTTTTGATCCCTTATTGTTAAAGTGCATTACTGCTTCACTGCATGCACACATACCCAAACAAAACATTTATAAGCAGGTCCCCAGATGCCAAAAAGCAGGTATTAAAAAGGATTTTTGAAATTTAATCCCTAGTCTTGAATAATCTACCAGGTATTTTTCAACCTCTGGCTGTGCAGACATTTCACATATGCGTTTCCGTAATTGCATGATTAACTTTCATTTGCCCTGCTCGAATTTGAGTGTTTTTCCTGCTGTTGTTCTTAGAGCACCACTTTAAAATATGCAGATTAACTGCCTGTCAGATGTCAGGTGGTATTACAGAAATGATATATATTTGCAGCACAGGGCCACATTTACAGTATTGTACTATAAACCTTAAAAGTTGCAATTCCGGTATCTGCATGGTATGAATGAAGAGACACTGACTGGAACTTGAACCCGAGCCATATATAAAATAGAAATACTGCAAAGCGCTGGGAGTTCTTGCACAAGGAGTGGAGCTCTTTAAGATTTGCTGCAATTGATTTGCTGTGATATTCTCTGTCCTCTCTGTTAGCTATCAGAGTAAGAAAAACACCCCCGTGCTATGTCTGTAACCTTTTCAGCCAAACTGGCAAAAGTGATTCAAACTAGGAAATTGGTTCAAAGGAAGGTGGAATTGGATTTCCAAACTACAGCACCCTGGATGGATACTGCCGCCTTAAACATGCTCGTTGGGCTAAAGAGATTTCTGAGACACTCGGGTAAGACCTCAGGAGAAGAAAGCCCTGCTCAGACACTAAGCATTACAACAATGAGCTATCTGCTATCAGCACAGCTAAACCAAAAGATTACAGTTACAGTTAACCAGCAAGACTTTCTTGCTCAATAAGCTTTTCAAGAGATGCAGTGCTGGTCAACCAGCCTCAGTATTTCTTGTGAACAGCATTGCTAGGCAAGTCCCAGGCCTCAATAATAAGGTTGGCCCGTTGGCCTTAGACCAGCGTGAGAGAGTTTAGGACCATTTGACGGAACAGTGATTTTCTCTTGTTGGGCCGGTGCTTCATTGTTAGTAAATCTTACATTTAATGATCTTGCTACTATGGTTCAAAACCTTGGGGTCAGTAAGGTGTTTTTGTTTGTTTGTTTGTTTTTTACATTTAATCAGCAAGGACAGTAACAGTAAAGGCATTTATAATGTCATAATAGATTTCTGTTTCTATTTCTATCATGACAACTCTCAGAAGATTTTAGCTTGGTAATGGATATGACAATGTTAATGTATTTGGTATTGGCGGAATAGATCTGCTACGCTGCCGCTGCTGCTGGTTATTGCTGTTGTTGTAGAATATTGCTGCTGCAAGCAAGCAAGTACATGAACTTGCTACTGCCAATACATATGCCAATATGGTGCTGTGAGTATTTAAGGCATACTGCTGCTGCACAAATAGCATATATAATAACTGTAGCAATCTATACAGGTGGAGCTGGGGAGGTGGAGGGTTTTACAGTAACTCTGAAAGAGTGCTGCGAAATGCTCTAGTGAATGCTAACCAGCCATTTACAGTAAATGTAAAGCAGAAAGCTTATTGGCTGTATATGCAACATGAACCAATCAGCTTGTGCCAAGTAGTTTAACGCTGTGAATATAATCAGTTTGCATCATGGTGCATCAGCCCGCACCATCTAGAGTTCCATGGCAGAACTTGGCATTTCTATATATCTAACAGTTCTGAAAAAAAAAAGAGAAAGAATCATGTGTCCACAACAGTATTAAAATATTTAAAAACTGATCAAAATAGTAGCAAATCAGTATATTAGAATGATTTCTGAAGGATCATGTGACACTGAAGACTGGAGTAATGATGCTGAAAATTCAGCTTTGATCACAGGAAAAAAAAACATTAACTATTTTTAAATAGAAACCTGCTATTTTAAATGGTAATAATATTTCACAATATTTCTGTTTTACTGTGTTTTTGATCCATTAATTGAGCAGAATAGACTTCCTTCTAAAACAACAACAATCTTACCAACCTTAAACTTGTGAATGATAATGTACCTATATTTCATGCCTTGCATTTAGTTTTAATTTAGTCCATCAGTTTCCAGCAAAATTGTGCATGCAGTTACAGTATGTGAAAACTACATTCCTTTAAACTATAAACGTTTGTTTATACAAATCTGAACTAGGGTTTTAAAAATATATATTGTTAAATTATTGTTGACCCTTATGGACCTCAGCTAGACCAGCAAAAAAAGTATTAATAGTCCAATGGCCTTAATGATATAAACTGTCAGGATTCCCTATATATTTAAAATCCTGCACCATCCGTTGTGAGAAGCTCCCCTAAGTGAAATCTAGCTTGTTCAGCATTCATAGTGTTCAGGTAACTTTCTCTGTTTGGGAATCTGGATTCCATTCTATTGTAGGCCTAACAATTAACCTTTAACCATACCAATCCATTAGTTTTTAACAGGGAATGAGTACTAATATAATGCTGCATTTCCCATCCACTGGGCAGTATTGAGGTGTGCTCAGCACATTGTTGTACACCATGTTTTAGTTTGCTTGCTTGCCTGCTATGATCTGATGGGACACTGGTCTGCCCTGTTCTTGTGTCTTCAGTACTGCAAAAAGACATTTGTTAGCTCAGCATACCAATATTATTTTCTTTTACTAATTAACTAGTTCATTCATGTCTTGAGGGGCTGCTTAGGTAGCCCATTCAATCACCAGACTGTGATTTCTACCCCTGGGACACACTTCACTTCAGAATCCTCCTGACCGTGTGACAATCCTCACTCCAGCTCACTTCTAGACGGCTTGACCTGTCTTCAACTCATCACCCATCTCCTCAAGCTCTCTGCCCGTGCTTTATAGAATGGGACCTCTTAACTCCTGCACACACCTCCAGCTGTGCTACATCGTCTTGGTCTGTTTGGGACTGTTGCTCTTCCAAGACCTTAATGACTTGAAGGTTAATGACATGTCCATCTTTCTGCCAGAGCAGAGGCTCCTTTCCTTCAGCAGCTTCTGCTTGTGGATTCTTCCTTTCAGGTTTTTGTTTGTTTTTTTTCTACCAAGGATTGTATCATATCCCAAAACAGTGTTACCATATATGTTGCCCTTGGCCTGCCCTTAAAGGTTTAAGTCCTAGGCTTTCTTGAAAACATTGATACCATTGTTAAAAGGATTGAATTGAAGTGGGAAAAAAAGACCTTTGTGAGTGTAACAAAACTTTTTTTTGTTTGTTTTTTTCTGTCTGTACTGGCTAAGATTAATCATTTAAAAATCTAACAAATAAATAAATAAATAAGTAAATAAAAAGAAAAGAAAAAAAAAAACATATGTTGTATATATATATATATATATATATAACATATGTTTTTTTTCTTTTCTTTTTATTTACTTATTTATTTATTTTATATTTATTTTATTTATTTTATATAACCTTAATGTTTCCAAAAGGTGATTGTCGCAACAAAGCTATAAAAGAAACATTTTGGGTCCTGAAAACTTTCAGTGAAGAGTTTTTAAAAGAACGATTCTTAAGTGGTTTTCGAAGAACATTTTAATAATCTAAAGAGCATTTTTTTCACTATAACGAATGTGGTAACACTTTACTTGAAGGGGTGTGCATAAGACTGACATGACACCTTCATAATCATGACATGACACCTACATAATCATGACATGACACCTTCATAATCATGACATGACACCTACATAATCATGACATGACACCTTCATAATCATGACATGACACCTACATAATCATGA
>NW_015552656.1:1212571-1236370 GCF_001515605.1 Sinocyclocheilus anshuiensis
TAATCATGACATGACACATGTCATGAATATGAAGGAGGTTTTATGCATGTTTATGACAACTGTCATTAAGTGTGATTCGCTCAGTTATGTAATTTTTAATGCAAATATGACATTAGTTGACCTAACCCTACCCCTACCCTTACCCCTAACCATAGCCCATAACAAAGACATCTCAAACAATGTCATCTTTGCATTAAAAATTGCATAACTGAGCGAATGACACTTAATGATAGTTGTCATAAACATGCATAAAAAACCTTCATATTCATGACATGTGTCATGTCATGATTATGTAGGTGTCATGTCAGTCTTATGCAGACTCCTTCAAGTAAAGTGTAACCAAGAATGTTTTGTTCAATGAAAAGATTACATGGATGTTAAAGGTTCTTCATGGAACCATCATTGCCAATAAAGAACCTTTATTTTTAATGGGAAGCTTTGAAACGAAATGTATGATTACTTGCATCTTCACGGAAAAGCACTATTTGCACTATATTTAGTGCTATTACTTGCTTTGAAAAACTCTCTCCCTTGGTTAAGACTCAAATACAAACGAAGCATTTCCTGAGAACACGACAACACGGGCAAACCAAACACAACACCAGCAACCCAAAGGTTTAAGGGACCTAACAGGGATAAATCTTCACCTGGCGTAATACGAGTGTGGAGTGCACTGTATCCTGAAGTCCTGAGTGGATCTCATGTTCAGTGTTTCAGTGTTTGATTTCAGGTGATGGGGACTTATTATCTGAAACAGTGCAGGCTGGCTGCTTATCCTCTGGGGTGTATCGATCCAGCAAGCTCTCTGGGACAGCTAGACCATTCTATTCTTACTGATGCATTTACTCTATCTCCCTCTCTTCCTCCAGCCCCGCGCAGATCGTGCTTGTGCTTACTTCATCCTCCAGAGCATCATGTTACCAACATTGACTGTGGAAACCAGCAGTGTGACAGCTCTTACTGTCAAGTCCTGAAGAACAGTGCATGCATTACACTTCTTTTAAGAATGTCTTATTTTCGGAGTCAGTTTTTTTTATTAATGTGTTATTATAAATAAGGATTCATTAATTACATGATATGCTGATTAATTATTACCGGTACATGAATCTTTTATATCAGCTTTTGCTGAGAAATTAAAGATAATTCAAGAGCACCTGCTGCCTGTTCTTGGTAAAAGGGTTGCGCTGACTGCTGATTGGCAAAAACAAGGACATTTCTTATTTCAGAATGTCCATGTAGCTGATACTCTTTACCCCTGCTAATGCAGTCCTTGCACTTTAACTGTAACTAGCGGCAAACACATGTAACTTAGATTCATTAGCTACCTAACTATATCCCACTTAGCATAACATTTTCATATCTCCTATGAAAAATGAATTGCTTCTTAAAAATGCCCTGGTGTAAATTGTGCTTAACTCATAACAGATTCATGCAGTGAACGGCCTCGATAACAACAGACAGTAGAAAGTATAGAGTAAATTAAATCATTAAATAAAATCTAGTTAGATACTGTATATAAACAAAACAAAACAAAACTGCTTTATATCAGAAAAGATGGTAAACATGGTGTCTTGGACCATTTTTGTTTTACATGTCCAATTTTTACCATCTTTCTGAAGTTTATTTAAACTAATTGAATTAAGCTAGCTGTTTTGACTACTTTGTTTACTACATTTTGAGCAATTATGTATTTTACACTGATTATGTATTTTTCATCAGGTGGTAATTGAAATATAAACATGATATGTTAATGGTTGTGACATCAATGCCATGATTTCTGAATGGCCTGTATATGCAATTTAAAATAAAATAGACTGTGTGGACTTTGGAGGAGTTGTTACAATACTTGCATTAGTACAGTGCATACTTCAAATATAAATGTAGTCAGTCACCCCTGACAAAAAACTGCAGAAATGACTTCAGCAATAACTCAAGCTGTGCATCATGATGTGAATCATGCTGTGGTTTTGATTTCCTGAATTTTTAATGCACCTGCTAAGTTGAACAGTTTCAAAAAGTATTGACTCTTTTTGTTCCACTCATTCCGTCAGCGGATGGAAAACAAAGAAACAATACCTGTTCACTATTCATTTCAATATTCATTAATTATTAAAGGTGACACTGTACCAGCCATATTTGTAAGCAGATCAGACTGAAAGCAATTTCACTCTGCAGCTTTTGATGTGGACGCAAGCCTTTTTGACGAGAGAAATTTGTTTAGTTTCTTGGTGTGAATGCAGTTTTTTGAAACTCCGGCAAACTGCAACAAAGTCCAATTGAAAACAGTGCTATATAAAATCAGGGTGATTGTATTGCCTATAAATTGATGTGTAAATTCTTCTCATTTTGTTTAACGATCATATATATATATTTTTTATTTTTTTTTTTCCATTTAGTACTGGACTTCAGAAGCTACAAATACTTACATGTTTCCCAGAAGACAAAAAAAGTACAATTTACCCTGATTATCCAATTTAAAAAGTTTACACCCCCCGTTCAATTTATTCATTCATTAATTTATTTTATTTTATTGTATTTTATTTTAATTGGTTAATGGTTTTGATTTTTGTTCTGCATGTATGACTACCTTTTTTGTTTCTTTTTTTTTTTTACCTAAATGAAAGTCAGTTAACATATACAAATATAAATATACATATATAATTGCAGTAAGCTTATTTAAGATGCTGCAAAAATAAGTTGTTAATTTTTAGTTCAATATTTATTTTTTCTTATTTCTATATTTCTATATTTTAGTGAATTGAACTTTACAGAAAAGTTATAATTCAGTATTTTTGAAAACATGTCTGAATTAGATTTTTACTGTATTTTACTTAATCTTCTTAAATATATGATGCAACAGTGGCAGTATTTGGTTAAATGATAACCTGAAATTAGCACTTTTTTTGACAATTGAGAGCAAATACAGTATCATTAAAAAGCGAAATATCAGTTCTTAGCTCACAAAGCCATTGATAATGAGACATTTTCCTGTTATGTATTTCTCATGGCTACTGATCTCAGAGATTGTCTTTGGTGAGTACAGCTCACATTCTTCACATTTCTTCGACTGTATCCACAGCCCACTGATGCGAGTGCCATTGTGTGTGTGTGTGTGTGTGTGTGTGTGTGTGTGTGTGGGTCAGAAAAGCAAAGGGACAAAAACATGAATAACACAGTGCAGATGGCATCATATCCTTCTGAATTGTTACTTCCATGCAGTGGTGTACAGCTGACACTATTCATGACAGTCCTCACGATGATGATGCAAACGTACTGTAAAGACGGAAACAAACAATCAAACCAAGTGCGAAAATAGCTGAAGATACCCTGTGAGTGACTCTAACTGTTACTTCTGTTTTTCACACGTTTTCATTGCTTCCGTCTCTGCTGTTGACTCTCTATGAGCTCATTAAGCCGAACACATTAAATTAAGCATTTGTGATCCGTCTGGTGATACTTTCTATTTCTGCCCTTCATTAATCCTTCAAAAGATGTTGACGGTGACAAAAACATTCCCCAAATGACTTTGAGCTTTGCGCTCTGTTCCCCAAGTATATCATCGAATTAGTTACGAGAGACAGGCGCAACTCGATGCTGAACTTGATGAAAGTGCTAGACTTTCATTGTCTTATGATGCATTATTAAGAAAGAAATGCTATTTGTGGTCTGTTGAGGATAAAAGTGGACTCATTGGAGAATAAAATGTGGGTTGCAGCTTGCAGATTGTGCATGGAGTGTAAACGTGAGCGTTCTCGCAGAGTTGATTCTGAAAGTGTATGCAGGTGTGCTAATGTGTCAATGACACAATGCATTGTTTTGTTTTAATTGCCTCAATGTATTCAAAAATTTGCATACACGTTTTCTATTAAGAGCAAGTTTTAATTCAGAATGTCTATTTACACTAAGTACACCAACGTGTGATTAGGGTAGTCAACATTACAAAAGAAACGCTAAAACGCATGCCATTGTCTTTTTGACGCAATCGACCCGGGTTCGAATCCGCCTTTTGCCAAACTTTTTTTTTCTCCTTTTTCAAATCTCATATCACATCGGAAAGGCATTTATTTTCAATAAAGATGAAGGAAATAATCGAAAAGTTGAAAATAAAGTATTGGGTAGGGTTAGGGTAGGTTTAAGAAGGGCTTTATTGTCCCAATAAGGTGGCATCCATTTAATAATTTGAATTAAAATGATAATTTACACTCAATACAATACATGTACTACAATACTGAGGTGCAAATAATTGCCAGTGGGTAGTATAAATAGCAGAAAATCTTGCTATTTTAACATAGTGTAAATAGAATCTATAGCTCTTTGCACTTAGTGTAAATAGCCTCTATCTGTATGCCTTTTAATTCCAGTACTATAAATCAGCCTAAAGTTGTAATATTTGTAATAAGTACTTATCTTAAAAAATATTTTTTTTGTTATATTTTTGAAAATATTATAATTTGCAAATACACATATTCTAAGTGATATATTTAAACATTTACTCAATATATTTTTTAGAGTCATTACTTATAAACTTCTCTTCAATATTTATTTATCTATTGACTGATTGATTGGTTGATTGATTGATTTTTCTTTTTTGTGGACCATCAAACTTTTTTAAGAGTGTTTCGAGTGGCTCTTTTCAGCAGGGCAAGCCTGACCATATGCTGTAAACTTTCAAATTATTTATTTATTGTATTTTTTTTTATTGTTTTATATCATTATTATTATTAATATTATTATTAATATTATTATTATTATTATTATTACTATTATTATCAAACTCCTGAAGTTGGTTTCCTCAAGGTTTTGAGGTTTCTCAAAATCTGATTTTTTTAATTTATTTATTTTTAAACAGCCAGATATTCGTTCTCTATTCAACTAGTGCATCAGCATTAGCTGCCCCTATACCAGTCACTAAGGCATTCCCATTGAACTCATTTGACCCAAATTATGACAACAAAAGTATGCATGCCATCTGTTTCAGACTCCATTTGATGTATCATGCCCCATTCACTACACCCACAAGCATAGAAACTCAGAGTTGCTCATCAGATGCTGTGTTGATAGTTGTACAATACACCCTCACCATCTTTGTAACTCACTTTTTCTCACCACTTGCAGTTATAGGTGCGTTCTCCTCTAAAGACACTAAAGAGCAGTCCCCTTACCTCAACGTTTGTTTTTCATTTCCATCTAGCCATGCTAATACATCAAAGTGAAGCTGGCATTGTGTTTGCGTGAGGCCTAGCTTGAAAAGAGGGTATTGGCGTACACAAAGCAACAGAGAGCCTACATATGTCAAATGGCAAAGTCTGGGCATTAATCTTCACGCCTCCATCTGCACGCACTCTCAGAGAGGTGTGTTTGAGCAATTGGGTCAGGAAAGTCATGGTTGTTAGTATTAACCTTTGTTATCGGCTCTTGCCACTCTTACATCTCAGAGTTGCCAATATACAACTAATAGATTTTTCAGTGCGATGATACCTATGCAAAACTTGTTTTACAATGCACACTGCAATAGAAAAGCACAACTTTAGAGGTAGATAGCTGTCCTCCAGGCTGATAGATGATATGGCTTTTGCTAAGTATACTCAATTAGCAGCTTCTAAATGAGCCTTTGAAGGTCACAATTACATGTCAAGTGCATATTAATTTATTTTATGTTGTATTTATGGATGTCATCACAATTAATGAATGTTACTTGAATTATGCTCATCAGGAGATGTGCCATGCATAAAAAAAACATCCGTGTTGTTTAAACATGCCGTCATTCTGAGCCTCCACTCCTTGAGCTGCAATTTAGTATGGAAATAAAATATACTTTGAGATAAATTGTGCAAAGATAATCATGTTTTACTATCACCATGAATGCCACGACTGTATATGTAGTCATAATATTAGTGCAATTACTGTACATGATCTAATGTCTCTGTTTGCATGTGTGGCAGTGGCGGTAAATCTGCTGATAGATTGCCCTTTTAGATTCCAAGCTTCAGTTTGTGTGTGTGCTCGAGTTGTGCACGAAGAAGCAAACATTGGAGTGGAATGGTTGTTTCAAAAAACTAATGCTTGCAATAAGTTTTAATTTCCTGTGTGTTTTAGCAGCTGTCTGGTGGCCCTTAAAACAGAAGCTCAAAACGAAACTTAAAATGTAGTGATTACCCAAAAGAAGAGAGAAGTCAACTTAGACATTTCTGAAAATGTGAAGGACATTTCCCCCCATAAGGTTCTGATGCCCCTGGTGCATACTGTATCATAAAATGTGACTCTTGTGTTGCATATTGCCAGGGGTGTTCATTCTTGCTTCTCAAGGGTAGTGTTAATTTTGTCAGCCATTTTTAATTTAGTCTTAGTCTTAGTCTTTTAAATTAGTCTTAGACCTGTGTCAAATTTACTTTTAAGTTATCATATTTATTCAATCTTGTCCTGTTTTTGTTTAAACAAGTATTAGTCAACTACATGTCTGTGCGTTTTAGTCTAGTTTTAGGCCATGTCCACACGTACACGGGTAGTTTTTCCTTCTTCCATTAAAAAAAAAATCTCTGTCCACATGAAAACGCAAACGCATGCTATGAAGCACTGTCAAGAGCATGCCAAACCAAAAGGTGGCGATATAATCTCAACCGTTAAGCCATGTTGGCCAATCAGAAGCCTGAAAAAGTTTCCAGTAGGCGGAGATAACAGCGCAGGCTCTGACGTCACAAGCCAAAACTCTTGATATCTGGCAACCGCGCACATGAAAGCTTGCATAGCAGAGGCATGTACAGCAGTCCACGATAATATTTTGTCTCAAAGAGATTTTGATACAGTTTTTATTTTTTTAAATACATTTTAGTCTCATCTTTTATCGTCAGTGATATTGTATGTTGATATAATCGCAGTTATCGTTTATTAACCTTATTGTTGTCTTGTCATTGTCTCGTTTTAGTCATGGGGAAAAAGCTCGTCAACACATTTTTCGTCAGTTTTCCTTAATGAAATTAACACTACTGGAGGTCCACTGTCCTGTTGAATTAGGTCCAACCCCAATTAAACACTTGAACCAGCCAATCAATGATTCTTAGAATTAAATAGCATGCACTTTGTTGAATTTATAAAGTTATACCATACAACACTTCTTAATATTAGTAAAAACGATGTTGAAAAACAAGTTGAAACTAAACTCTGCAGGATGTTGCTCCTTCAGGTCCAAGATTGGACACCGCTTCACTTGGTCATCCTCGAATTTCTCCACTCTTGACACACAGAAAAGGCGATGTAAAGACTGTAATGTCCTCACATTCAGAACCCATCGAGATCAGAGCGGAAACATGAGGAACTCAAAACTCAGGGGAGCTAGTCATGTGTTACTGATGACGTGGTCAGACTTGCTGCAACGGTGGCTACAAGATCATGCAAGGTAACATTTAACACCAATGGAAGGTCAGCACAATCCATCACACATTCTGCCTCTACAACAGGAGTGTCAAACTCAGTTCCTGAAGGGCCACAGCCCTGCAGAGTTTAGATTCAACCCATATTATTAAATGCACCTGATCCATCTAATTAAGTCCTTCAGGCTTATTTGAAAACTACATGGTATGTGTCTTGGAACAGGGTTGGAACTAAACTCTGCAGGGCTATGAGTTTGACACCCCTGCTCTACAAAGACCTTACACCACTGGAAACACTTTCTGGAGTTATGTCCCTAGTAGCTGGAGGAACCACCCAAATGTTCTTTTCTTCAAACGGACCTGTTATTCCAGTGACACTCACGAACAGACCCTCCCTTCCCGGACAGATTATCCTAGAGTGTTATCCAAACAAGACTCGCACGTTGTTTTCCTCGCAAGTGGCAGTGTCTGGAGAGTAGCATGCCACCTGTTGGGAGCAAGAAGGGCCACTAAGTGAGGCAATCACGCTGGGATTACCCTGAGGTAACAAGAGAATTTGGATGAAGTCACGGCAGCTTTTGGTTGCCCTGCAGTGAGAGGCTCCAACCCAGGGTGTGAGTTTAGGTAGGGCTGTTAAGAGAAAGGAATGAGACAGATGGATACAACGGAGGAAAAGTAGACGGGAAAGGAGGTAGGAAAGATAAGGATGAAGCATAAAATGGTGTTATGAAAGGTTTTCTCATGGGGAATAATAGTGTAGAATACAAAGCAGGCTTGTCAGATAAGAGCCTATTGGCCTGCTAGAACGTGTACCCTTCGTAAACGAGAGCATCCCGTAGCAAACAGCTGCAGTGTCCTGTCTGCTATCAATCCACAAGCCCTGTTATCTCAACTGCTTGTCTCTCGAGAACCTGTAGTAGAGATGCTGTATGTGATGAAGGTATAAGGTTTTGATCAAGATGGCTTTGATTCAAAGATGAATTGTAAACTCACAATCAATCGACACCCTCAGATGTGAGAATACAACAGGTAATGCAATGTTGTCAAAACCAAAATACCCAGTACATGTATGAGCCAAGACCAAATATCAAGAAATTGGTACTAAATTTTAAGGACAGCAGTTCTGACAGCAAATTATTAATGGGGTCAACTATTAAAGTTATACTTTGCAAGAATTTTGCGTTGCAAATTCTCAGAGACGATTTTAGGAAGTGTGCTATTTTTTAGCATGCTAACAACCAAATAATAATTGGTATGCTGTGTGTATTCGGTAAGTGAACAAAACTAGATCTCTTCAATTATAATCAAACTTGCTCTTTATGCTGCAAACCTCCAATATTGCTGCATTTGCAGTGTAGACACGCTGTGAAACTGTCATCTTTAATTCCATTCCCAACTTCTACATCATCAAAGCAGTGCTTTTGTTACAAATTCAACCCTACAACAAAAATTCAAGACAATTACCATTTGATTTCAGATCACCTGCTCTGAACAATGTTAACCATTTTTTATGTGGTCTATGACACTGCGATAAAGGAGTTTGCTTATATTGCCCATTCACCATGCTCTTCTAAAGGAATGCATCTGATGGGTGTTTAATAAACATGACCCTAATTATACAGGTTGTCATTAAGACTGACTAGTGAATTAGCTGTTCACACAACCTAGAGACTACTCAGCTTTGAAAATGTTTAGTTTAGTCATCCCCTGTTGTTCCTTGTTTTATGGGTATATGTAGGAATATTATTGATTGCAGTTCACCAGAGGCCATTTTATCCGCTGGTCCAGAGAGATCTTGTAAACCTTGGTCAAAGTGATTTTTCTCATTAGAAGAATGATTTATCTTTCTTTCGGAGACATGCCTAGGCTTGACATGATGAATGATCTAAAAGTGCTACTCTGGCCGAGACACTGGCATCCTCTCAGAAATGCTTTGTGTTCCCTTCAGCATAGCAACATTTTAAAATCGGAGTACATGCTTTGCACCAATCATCAAATTCCAGTCGCAAGAATTTCACCTTTCGACATAAACACATCAGCATCTCAAAAGACCCTTTGCTTCGGGATTGATTGGGGAAAACGATAACAACGGCTGAGCAAATGGAGACAAATTACGCCAAGCATTGTTGGTGCTCTGAGTGACTGTCAAAACAGACGTAAAAAATGAACAGCAGGATTCTTTCTGACCCCTACCGGAGCTCGTTCCTTCCCTCTCCCTCCTGCTGCCACCCTGCGAGGGGAATGGGAACAGGGAAGGAGAGATTGTTGGTTTTAGGCCTCAGTGTACTTCCTGTAAACGATGGGAGTGCTTTGTAATGACATCCAGGTATGTTTGCTCTTCATTTTGCACAGCTCATCTGTGATCAGTGCTGGAGGACATGTGTGCCGGTGGAGATGTAGTAAGAGAGGGAGGCGTAGAGCAGGGAGATTTCCATCCCTCCTTCTGATGAGGACAGGGGGCCGCAGACACAGGCCTGCCACGGGATGTTTACATTCCACCAGCAAGGCCACGCAATTCCCTCATTCAAAGCAGAGCTGAGGTAGAGTGGTGGAATAAATGTGCAAGTAATCTGGGTATAACGGCATGTTTTCTCCGAGGGCCTGTGGCCAATGCAGCAGGTTCATGCCATCTACTTCATACTAAGAATGAATTAGAAACTAATTGCAGTGCTCTTGAAACTTGATTTTACAATCAGATTTTTTCTGCCACGCTTTATTTTTTTTCAGCCACATCAGTTGTTTGTCCAAGTATACAAATATTTATAAGCTAGAGGGTTTTATAGCATGCCTGTGGCACTGCAAGAAAGCCTCAGTGACTTACCTGAATACTCCAGAACACTGTCAGTTGATTTTTTTAATGCTTTTTTTGATCTGGCTTGTTACCAATGAACATTGCACTCATCCTTCAAATATAAATGAAACCAGGTTTGGAAACAGATATGTTTTAAGCTTTAAACTTACTGTACACTGTGCTTATTGAGTTGGATGGAATATTTTTTGGCTTGCAGGTAAACCCATCCCTTTGAAATCTTGCTACACTGCAGTGTTCAATGCATTTTTTGTTCTTCTTCTTCCAAAAGGCCAAGCCATGATCTTTACAGAAGTTATATTGGAGTTCCCTGACACAAAACAACGCAATGAAGCGACAAGAAATTAATCACATTTCTCAAGCTACGTCTGCAACAAATGGAATTTGCCATCTGCTTGCTTTTAGCGAGTTGCTGCAAAGCCTCATTGGTCCAAAATCCCGAACAAAGACAGCCCTGGAAAGACAGAATTTTTTTACTTCCCACTTGGAAAAATACAAAAGAACCTCACTTAACCCCTTCTCAAGCACCGCCCTATTTTGGACTTTTGGAAACGGATTGGGAAATCCATACATATTTTTAGCAAACCAAATGCATCCATTGGTCTTTTTTTTTTGCAAATGTTTTTTTTTTTTTTTTAATTTGTAAAACTTGTAAATTAAATGTTTGTTTGAGTTTGGTTGCTGGTAAACTTCCAACACATTCTAAGCTGGAAGAGTGGTAACTCAAATTTCATCTCGTCAACATGATGATCAGAAGTTGGGCATCATAACATAGCGACATCCTGGTAGATGTACACAGTTAATGATAAGCATACACTTTTTTAGCAAATGCAAATATATCCCTGAGGTTGTTTAGCCAAATATTGGCAGATACAGGTGTGTAAAACATGCCGAATGTGGAACAAATGCTGGTTGGTTACTGGAAAATATTAAATTTGCTAAGCTAAGAGTAGCTTTGCTATAGTTTGTTTCCTTGTACGTCATTTTTTCTAAACATTGGCACCTTCATCAGTCACTGGAATGCCTCTATGATAGGAAGTAGGTGAGGAGAGATATCCCACATCCAACTTTGAATGAAACGCAACATTACACATTAAGTATGTTCTAATTGGCTTTTGCATAAAAGCATAAATACCTGACACTGCAAACACCTGGTTGGTTGGGACACGGTGAAAGACTATACCAGCGCCCTGCATACTTCGCAATCACGATAATAACAGCATAGCATCAGCACCACCATGGTAACATTCTGTATGGACCAGTTGCTGGAATAGTCTGATGCTGCCAGAGCCATGCTCTAACAGTGTAGCTGAGATCCTGAGATACACAACCTACACACTTGATAAGCCATCTTACAACTTACGTGATTCCCGAAATTGCACCAAATCAATGACACGAGCACAGCGAGCCCAACTCCATACATCTACACAGCCTGTAAGCAGCAGCTCCACATGTGGAATGCCAAGGATGTATGTTACTGTGTATTAGCAAATGAAGAGAGGGGGTGCTATTGTTGTGGAGTGCATTTCTGCGATTAGGATCCAGTTCAATCAGGGTTGCCTTTGTGTATTAGGGATTTGGGTGGGAGTGGGATGGGATGGGGTGCTTTAATCTCCTCTGGTGCCGATTTGCATTGGAGCGTTGCCTCATGCTGCTCTCCATCACAAGGGGCTGTTGAGTTGTACATCCTGTTTCATCTCCTCTGGCAGGCTCCTCATGTATCTGGGGAAACAAGTTTTTATCAAAAGTTCCATTGTGCAATGAATTGGGAAAATAATAAGCCATTATTTAAAAATAAATCATAGAATGATGCAAGGAATCTGGTAATATGGCTATTTTAATGGTTTGAATCATTTTTCTATAAACACACACCTGCACAGGGCAGTATATTGCCCACATGATTATATCCTACTCAGTTTTCCTTCTGACTATTAAAGTTATTATATAAAGGTTATATAAAGATATATTATGTAAACTGTAAGAAATTAACTAATTTGTAAGGGAATTAATTATTATTATTTCATTCAGGTTTTGAGAGGACTCGGATCTGAAGATTCGAAGTCAACCTGATTAGAACGTTACAAATAAATCAGAGCTGTACAAAATGGAATCCATGGAACAGTTGAAGGATATTGTTAGACATGACACTAAGCAGAAAGATTGTGACCAATGCTCAAGAAGTAATTATAATAATAGACAGTTTTGGGAATTACAAAATTTTATTACAAAATAAATGTAACTGTAATCTGTTACAGTTACTGAGAAAAAAAAAGTGTAGTTAAATTACAATCGCGTATGAAAATGCTAACCATTAGAAAGGGGGTTAACATCTGAATATTTTCACACACTATTTATAGAATATTTGATTTCTTTCCCAAATGGCATCAACTGCTCTAAAATATGAGACACCAATGTTTCAAGAGTTTAGGACACAGAATAGGACACATGCTTATTAGATTACGGTTTTATTTCCTATTTGGGTTTATGTATATGCCTTTTTTAAGATTAACTGTTTTTTTTTTTGTTCAATGCATTCTTAGATTTCAGTGTTTCATAGTTATGCAAATATTTGATTCTAAAAACAGTATTACAGCTATTAAACGGTTTCTTGTTACGATTTTAAATCTGTATTTACCTCAGAATGATCTCAAAGTAAAAAAGAGGTGCTAAAGTCTGATTTTGTGGCCACTGTGCTTTAAAATTAAATTATTACAAGCTTAATTCAAGTGAAGAAGGATTTTGAAAGTCTGACAGTAATCAGTGTGGAGTACTACTGTAAGGTTAACCCTGTCTGCTTTAAATGTTTAAAAATGATTAACAGTTGAAAACATTTGTTAGAAATTTAGAAAAGTAATCAAAAAGCAATCGAATGTAATCAGTTACATTAATAAAGTAATTGAAATAGTTACACTACTTATTACATTTTAAATAGGGAAACTTGTAATCTGTAGCCTATTACAGTTCCAAAGTAACCTTCGCTGCACTGATTATAGACAATTCCTATAGTTTTATATTGCATTAACACATATTGACATCCCTGTATGCATTCATAATAATATTGTTTGTGGGCTGTTTATGATTTGTTCTCAAGAAATGCAACCATCAAAAATCATTTTATGATCTTTGTATGAAAATCAACTGGTGGACGTAAAGCAGCAATTTTACAATGACATTAAACATGGCTCCAGCAATAATTCTGTAAATTGTGGGCAAGGATCGAACACTGGCTTGAGCAATCCATCTCTAAATATAAATTGAATAATAATTCATTGTAGTTCATATGCTAAGCATACACCCATTAGGGGTTTTCTTAGGTCACAAGCTAAAGTGAACCTTGCAGAAAGTGTGTTGGTCTTCAGCTAAAGTCTTTGAAGCATGTGGTGCATCACAGGAGGTCTGGGAGGAGAGAGAATGAGGAACAGCGCCAGTGGCTACGAGTAAGCAAGCATCCCCACCGACAAGTGTAAAAAAATAAACCAAGTAGCCGAACACACATTCCCAACATAGAGCGTCTAAGCCCAGGAGCTCGATGATGAAGCTGTCTGATCCATGTAGTATCAATCTGATGCTTTCTAATCCTATTGACCTCTTTAGACTATGTAGCATTTCATGACCTTTGTTTGTGTGAAAATCCCTCTGTGTTACAATACAATATCAGCCAGGGAGGGAAAACTTCCATATGCCGCAGTTCTGCCCAGCCCACCCGCAGCCTGGAGGCATGGCTACTGTGCGATGAGTCCTTGTAAACTCTGGCAGCTTTGAGCGCATGCCAATGCCATGAAATCAAGGATGGAACCAAATATTCATAATTGAGGGAACCACATTTTAAGAATCAGTCACTGAAACACCTTTACTAATTGAACTTTTTGAATAATGGTGGTGTTGAGGTCTATTTTGATGCCATTTTAAGCAGGTTTGGAGCTGGTAAAGCTGGCTGGTGAGGTTTTGCTGGTTAAGTTAGTTAAGAATGCTCTTGGGACAGCAGCATACCAGCATCCCATACTGGGCACCAGTATCCCAAACATGACAGTATCGCTACCATAGGGTTTTCAGCAGGCAGTGCCTGGTATGAAACGTGTGGTTGCACTGTGCATTTTCACAAAGCAATTTTCTGAGATTGTGAATATTAAATTGTAAGTTTCATTCATTGCTGTAACCAGGGTTTGAAAATTAGTGAAGTCTGGGGTGGAGTTAAGCATTGTGGTGTAATAAGCCCTACAGTACAACTCATTAAACACTTAAATTATACCATATGTATTGCATCAAAATGTGTTAATACTTTACACAGGTTAGGGGTTGATCATTTTATCAGTTGTTTATTTTTCATGCAACGATGCATATTACTGTTATAGTTTTTATTAAGAACCATATAGATGATAACTTTGTCTAGTGCTCTTAAGAATGTTTTTAGCATGACTGTGAACATTTAACTACTATACTGAATGAAATTGCATAGACTTCTTCATGGCTAGTGTTTGCATATTTCATTTCATTCTGTAATCGACTTGTTATGTGTACTAGTGCTACTGTTATTGATAGCGTTGATAACATTTCTGACAGATAATATTATGAAGTTTATTTATTTATTTAATTTTTTTTTGCATTCGCCTGACCAAATGTGGTATCCAATTAGCAATAACCTGTCCATGGGCTTTTTTTATTACTGTCAGTTTAAGTGCCAGCGATGCAGTGTTGCCAGATATTGCTATGAAAACAAATAAACTGAAATTAGTTCAAATATATATATATATATATATATATATATATATATATATATATACTGCAACTTACCACTTTAATAACTTTCTAAAGTGTCAAATTATGTGGAATAATAGCGGCATCTGGCAACACAGCAGAGGCTGTGCCCGTGATCTCACTCACAACTAAATATGTACTCTACTGTCATGAACGGCCTTTTCTCAGAAAAGTTTGAAAACAAAGGACACTCAATTACACAGACAGCTTCTGTTTGCGCAGCCAATTAACTGCTTTGTGCTTTTGCCGCATGTTTCAGAAGGACAGCTGTTCCTCATCTAACCAGGACTGCTAGGTCTAGTCCATCCGGTCCTCTGTTGGCCGGTCTAGAATTCCCTCCACAAGCAACACTGCATATGTCCTGCTCATAAACCTTTAGCACTTCCATGTGGGTGTAAAGTCCCTCTCCTCTCATCTCTACTCGACTTGTTATGTGTACTAGTGCTACTGTTATTGATAGCGTTGATAACATTTCTGACAGATAATATTATGAAGTTTATTTATTTATTTAATTTTTTTTTGCATTCGCCTGACCAAATGTGGTATCCAATTAGCAATAACCTGTCCATGGGCTTTTTTTATTACTGTCAGTTTAAGTGCCAGCGATGCAGTGTTGCCAGATATTGCTATGAAAACAAATAAACTGAAATTAGTTCAAATATATATATATATATATATATATATATATATATATATATATACTGCAACTTACCACTTTAATAACTTTCTAAAGTGTCAAATTATGTGGAATAATAGCGGCATCTGGCAACACAGCAGAGGCTGTGCCCGTGATCTCACTCACAACTAAATATGTACTCTACTGTCATGAACGGCCTTTTCTCAGAAAAGTTTGAAAACAAAGGACACTCAATTACACAGACAGCTTCTGTTTGCGCAGCCAATTAACTGCTTTGTGCTTTTGCCGCATGTTTCAGAAGGACAGCTGTTCCTCATCTAACCAGGACTGCTAGGTCTAGTCCATCCGGTCCTCTGTTGGCCGGTCTAGAATTCCCTCCACAAGCAACACTGCATATGTCCTGCTCATAAACCTTTAGCACTTCCATGTGGGTGTAAAGTCCCTCTCCTCTCATCCCTACATGACGCCTCCGCTAACCTCTGCGTCCAGTTTACATCTACATTATCAAGTGTCAGTTTGACTACTTCTTTAAACTCCAACCATATTCCCCTTCCATCCTATACCTAATGGGACTTTCAAACTCATTGCCCTTGAAACTCTACGCATCCCACGTTCATAGCACATTTGCATGTGTTGTACGTTTTTTTTTGGCTTGTGGAATCAAAGATGATACCCTAATTTCCTGTCCTAAAGGTAATATTGAGTTGCGAAGCATTAGCTATGCCACCATGTGGTAACACTTGGAAAGAAAGCAAACCTAAAATCTGATATGGCCCTAAAAGTAGTACCTGCTAATTACATAATGGGAATTAGTTATTCTGAGCTATCGAAAGGTAGCAGATACAAGCAATTGTTCCTGGGCTTTGTTGTGTTGTGCCAATGCGCCAGCGTTTACGCACCCTATCGCCGCCTGCCCACCGCCTCAACAGATAAGCAGGCAGGAAACAAGAAATGGATTTATTTGATGCTCCGTAGCAACACGGTCTGGCAAAAGTGGGCCGACAAGTGAGAGACAACCCCTTAATGAGAATCCTCAAAGGGAACAAGGCAGAGGGCAAAGCAATGACTCCCGTGCTAAAGATATTTGGAGAGGAGATATTTCACAGGCTTACACAACTGAGATTCCCCACAAAGAACTCTCTTCAGAGGGTTTCTCTCTAAAAAAACAAAAAAGCTCTATAAAACGGGCTTTTGAGAAGTTCAGCCTCAATCAAGACGTTTAACCTCCTTGCAATTATTATTTTTTTGATATCTAACATGTGTTTGAGAATGATAATTATGTTTGGTCAATGGACACAATTAAATTGGTTCAAAGAAATGATAGTGTGTAGGGGGAGTTGTGTTGAATACAAAACAGTACGATTGCATGCAATGCACTACATGTTAGTTTAAAGCAAAGAGAATATAATTACCCTTACGTTTAAAGTAGAAAATAATATATAGAATGATAATCAGGATGATGAAATCAACAGACATTCAAGTTAGTTCGCAGTACAAGGTGACCTGAGATTTTTCTTTGAGCTAAAATGAACACAGAACTTATTCAAAAATATATTCTATTCCCATTCTGTCATTTTGGAATGATAGATCACATTATAAAAAATGTCCTGTTTGGATTCTAAGGCATAAGTTTTTGGTTGCTTAGCAGACATCAAATTAACTTATAGGATAGAGGATGTTTCCCTGTATCAACACTGTTCCTATCTCAAAGATATTAATATCATTTTTTACAATTTTGTCATTGCTTATAAGCTTATAGGTTATTATCTGAAAATATATAAGCAAGCAACATATAAGCATGTTTGCTTTTGCTTTAAGCAGAAAATGTGCAGCCAAATTTATAACTGCATGTCATGTTATCTGAACTGAACCAGTCCTAATGGGCATTTCTTTGACAGTCGCCACCGTCGCCATCCTCCTCTTTTGAACGCAACAGCCTTTCGCTTTCTATTCTACTGAACACTGTGGTATCACAGGCTTTGACATTGGAGTAAATGTAAAATTAATGGATCTGGTTTGCCCAGAGCGTGTGGATTAAGCTACAGGGGTAGTTAGTCAGGTCAGTGGAAGAAAGAGAAATTGCTTTTTCCGACCTCAGTGCATTTTGGGAGTCACGACGGCGTAATGAAAGTCAAAGAAGAGCATTGATGTGTTCTCCGAGTTTTGTTTGTTTGCCTGTTTGTGCATTCTGAACCTACTTTTTTCTTATGTTTCTTTCATTGTTGCAGCTGTCGCATGACAGCGGACATCTATAGGGCATTGCTCATAGTTGCGACATGAAGAAATATATTTTCGTTTGATGTCAAAGCCCATAACGACACGCCTTGGGGTGTAAAAAAGATTCTGTAAGAAAACAACCACATCTTCCTTTTTCCTGTGAAAAACAGAGTAATGACTGAACTGATTGTAAGTAGAAAAATAAACAGCCCTGATATTTTCTCATCACAGAAAGCAAATTGTATTCGATATTTGACTTGATATTCGTAGCCAGTTCATCTATAGATTTTTTTTTTCCTCACACAATCTCATATAATCCAATGTGACAGAAACAAGCTTTTAAGAGAACCTTGTTCTCTTCGCATTCTGTCACACGCTGCCTTCAAGTCATGAAGAAATGATCACGTTTGAGACGAGCGCACATGTACACCACCAAAATGTCCTAAATAGCAGTGGGAAACACTGGATTATCTTTGAGCCCGGGGTTTTGTAGGAGTGGGAGTGGTGACGACTGAAGGAACGGCTGAATCAGAGTTAGGGCCCAAAAAAAGGTCTTGAGACATTATCTTGAACACCACATTTTTTTGTGTTATGTGCAAAACACAGCAAAAGATGCGACACGCAGACACAAAGATCAAAGATGTTCATCTAGAGCAAGGTTCCTCAAATCTTCCCCTGGAGGGCCAATGCGCTGCAGAGTTTAGCTCCAACCCTGATCAAACTCCCCTACCTATGATTTTCTAATGATCCTGAAGACATTGATTAGCATGCTCAGGTGTGTTTGATTAGGGTTAGAGCTAAACTCTCCAGGAAAGTGGATCTCGTGCATGGGCCAGATTTGAGGATCCCTGATCTACAGCATGTTTATATAGCAAAACAACTATGGAAAACAGAAATGCAGTCTGTATTGGTCTTAAAAGTATGTTGCACAGCTCAACAGTGTGAGCATTCCACTCGCATTTACAAATAAAAGTAGATGTGTGCAAACAAAAATTCCTGGGAGGTCTATAAAAAGTCTTAAATGGTCTAAAATAGTCTAAAAGGTCTTAATATTTTATTACGTTGTAAATTTGGGATGGAATAAAAGGAATCATGAAACAGCCTATAATGTGATTATTAAACTTAAAAAGGAGCCTGGTCTCATGAAAATGCATATCAACAGCACAATTTTTTATTTAACTTTTTTTTTAAACTGACTTTGGTGTGCATGCCTTCCATACTGTTTGACGTGCATATAATATGCATTTTGGCATACATATAATATGCACCTACCCCACATCCCTAAACCTACCAATTGCACAGAGCTGATCCTCCCTATACGCAAAATATGCAAGCTGCGTAGGGCCCCCGAAACACCAGAGGACCCCCTTGCTCTCAAAGAAAATTTAATTTTAGTTTTGTTTTTGAATTTGGCCAGCGGTTATGAAAACATGAATGATCGCCCTTTCTACGCAAAAATCAGTCAAATCATGTAATGTGAATGTCGTACAGTCTCTTGCTCGAGAGTAAAAAAAACGAGTTGAAAGCGCACCGAGCTGCAGAAGAGATATTGTTTCTCAAGCGCTTTCCGCGAGCGCGATTCGAGACGGAGTGAAACACGGACAAATGCGTTTCATTCATTCGTTCATAACCACTCATACCCCACTCCACCGCCGACACAGTTTTGCGTAGGGCCCCAAGAAGTCTAGGATCGGCACTGCAATTGCGTATCATATGCACATTTCTGTGTCCATTTCTTGCGTATGGTACACCAAACAGAAACAGAAAACCGTGCCATTGAAATGCACTTTTATGAGATCGGGTTAGGTTTTAGAGCATTTATGATGATTAAGTTGTACGAGTAGTGCATATTTTTCTCCCTGGTGTTTTAGAATGAGCAGCCAGCAATTGTAAAGCATAGACGTTTCAAAGTAAGAGTCCCTTTGTTTTTCATGCTTGTTTCTATTTAAAAGTCCCACATTATGCTTCTCTCGCTCTCTCTCTTCTGGTTATTGTTGGTATTTCGGTTACACAATAAACCAACAAAACTCTCTTCTGTCCTGGACAAGAATGTCTTATTGTATGCTTTAGGAAAGACAAAAACGCATTATTTGATACTTTTTCACTCCGCCTCAAAAGCAGCTGAATTTTTCACCTTAGGAAAAAAATAAGTGTTGTAATTGAATTCGATTATCTGTTATGTTTCCTCAGGTGCCAGGATTCAGTATGAAAGGATAGGAAGTGATGTCACTATGCAGTGCGGCTCTCTGGACAACGACGCCTCGGTAACATGGAAGGTGAACGGTACGGACGTGAAGGCCCGTCGGCGGGAAGAAGGACCACGGCTCATCCTGATGGAAGTGAACATGAGTAGCAATGGCCTGTACAGCTGCTTCCAGAACCCCGATGGCCAGCGCCGCGACCAGATCAATCTTCGCGTCGGAAGTAAGTAGTGTGTGTTTATCCCGCTTTCCTCTTCCTCGTATTCACTACATCCTTCCCAGAACTCGGAATAACCCTGCACAGTGTTTACCCCGACACTTATTTTTCTAAACAAGCACTGCACTCGTTTCCGCCACTTGCTGCCCGGTCATCTCTTACAGGCCGGTGACCTCTTGTTTGGATGTCTCATCTGTGTATTTGAAGAGTCTAATTATTAACAACAAACGTCATTGTTTGACCCTGACCGCTCCTCGGTTCTCCTCGGGCCCCTGATCCCAAGCCTTGTCTTCTCCAGCAAACAGCTGCTTCTATCTGTGTGGGAGGCACTGGGGTGCAAGTTTTATGTCTTATCTATTTGTCAACTGGATTAATTTGTCATGCTAGATCTTTTTTTATGAGGACATACAACACGATGGGAGAGGAGATGGTAAACGTCCAGATGTGCGCAATACAACAGGGTCCCCCTGGCTTCTGAGTGGCCCCCAAAAAACAATTCAATCACAAAAAGTTTGAGCATTCAAAATAAGTCAATTGTAAATCAGACAGCAGTCGAATACTGCAATGAGACTGTACTACTGGTACTGTAGAAAGACTGCTATCGTTACCAGGGCTCAGAAATAAGAGTTTTTGGCCAGTTTACAAATCAGTTACGCACCCTTTCAGGCCTGTGTTGACACTGACATTGACACTTAAAATCTTACATTTGTTGTTCTTAAATATACATAAATACATACATATTTATTTATTTATTTATTTTCCCATTGTTGTTTGGTTTAATTTTGTTTGGTTAAATGTTTTCCAAAACTATACAAAGTATGATTTTTTTTTTTTCCGGAACTGTATACATTTCTTTTTTTGTTGTTGGAACTGTATAATTTTCAGCTTTATTATTATTATTATTATTAGTATTGTTATTATTATTATTATTATTATTATTATTATTATTATTGTTGTTGTTGTTGCTGCTATTATTATTATATTGGAATATTTTTGGAATTCCAGTATTTATTTATTTATTTATTTATCTATGTAAAGAAAAGTTTTTGTAAAGAAAACCTAATGTTTTGATCTCTGATTACATTTTATTATTTTAGTATAAACTTGGTACTGAATACCAAAAATAAATAAAATAAATAAATAAATAAATACAATTAAATATTAAAAATGTCAAATATCTGATATAGCTGCATATTAAACATCAAATGTCTTCTGCACTGCATGAACATGCATAACAAAGGTGGGCGACGTGGTTTATGTGATCTTACCCTTAAATGATTTCCCTCAACTCTCTGATAACCCCAAAGCTAAATTATGTACTGCTACACTGCAAAGCACCGTAATCAATATTATGTGACAAGATGCTAACCGTAACGCCGCCTGACAGCAATTTCATTGACTAATCAAATTAGACGAATGAAGGGAAAAGTGGAGATGAGTCCTCTTTTGAGAACATGACGAGGAATGTGCTTCATCGCTCGTCTCTGCATGCTTCCACGGCTCCCGAAAATAACTTGTACGAAATGTAAGTGAGATCACATGATTACTAAAAATGGTCTAGTTCATCTAAAGGAAATTCATTTTACAAGCTTTAATAATGCATGGTTTCAAGAGCATGCAGATTTTCTTGGCAAAAACTACAGCAAATTTCCACTTTGTTTCTTTTATTCTGTCTCTGCCAGCTAAATGTCTTTAATATCTTGATTGTTTCTCGTAAGATAAAATAGAGAGCAAATTAAAGGGATAGGGATAGTCGTTCCAAGCCAGAATCACTTTCACACAGGGTTGAAAAGATGCGATGGTGAGTAAATGATGACAGAATTTACATCTCTTTAAGACATTAATCCTACACGTCTCCTCTGTTTACTTCTGTAATTAACATCTGTTCCAGGTGATCTAAACACAAGTGATCAGTCAAGACAGATTGCCATTTACACCTAAATGCATCTCCTGTGACCTCCGATTTCGTGACTACTTACTTCATCTACTACATCAGTGATGTCGATGAAGCACAAAAAGTTTAAAAAGTCAGCACAGTTTAGCAGATGGTCCCATTTTAGAATCTTTTAACCAAGCGAAGGTGAGAACAGTATTTCATTGTGTAACTTTGCTGCACATAAATCTGATTGTGAGCTTAGCCTGACGGGCTGGTGGCCCTGTGGTCGCAGTTTCTCTCTCACAGCGGCTGGGTCACGGGCAAGCCAGCTCAGCTAACAAGATAAGTTCTGCAGCTAAGTGCCTGAATGAGAATGGCATGGTCCCAATCCCACAGACAGGGAGAGGCCCCTCTGCAAGTACGTCAAATGCTCTGCCTATCTGTGACAGGAACGCTTGCCAGGAATTAGAGGGGAAAAAAATCGGGTCTGGCCATTTACAGGGATTCCTGTAGTTCCTCTAAACAGTCTTTAGTGGTCTGTCATAACCAAAACAGCTTGTAGGTCAACTTTCACAGACAAACCATAGGAAATAAGTTATGGTTTCCTTGATAATTATGATGGTTTTGTTTGTGCCCACGGATGATTCAAGATAGCAGGATCCAGTTGCAGTGAACGTCTTTGTTTCTTTCTGGTATTTCTTCAGCATTGTACTAGGTAGCCTCACTCCCGGTGAAATCCTAATGGTTCCAGTGTATAAATACCAACTATGTTCTCAATGTCCATGCATTTCTGGTTTCAGTGTGGACTGGTAGCTGGAAACAGGAAATTTTAAGGAATTCTAAGAAGAGTGAAGAGGAGTCAAATCAGTAAACATCGCAAACTGGACTCAAACCTATTTCACCCACACAAGCACCATGGCTCAACTTCTCAAGCGTATCTGCATTATCGTGACTTAATTGAGTTTCCAAAAGGCCCCTGGATTCATCTTTGTGGGCATCTTACCCACAAATAGCAAGACCGGCTTGTCTTTGTCAATTACTTGGAAATGGAAATAGAAATAGCGACAAATCTTTACGTCTGTATTATGACCAGTGCTGGGTAAAATGTAATCCATTACTGATTCCAAATTACATGACAAGAATTGTAGTTAGTAACACAATCTGTTACATTATAAAGTTTAGATAATATAATCAGACTACTTTTAGATTACTTTTGACCTCACTTGTTTATCATATTTATTTAAAAATACAAAGAGAAAAAATATATACAGTATATACATATATATGAACTGTATATATATATATAGTAACGAACATGATGGCTACTTATAGCAAACAAGGAGGGTCACATGACATGAACAAACCAATGGGATGGAGGGCCAGGCCCGTGAAGAGGAACAGGCCAAGCGGGCAGCCATGGCAGAGCAGGCAGAGCGGGCAGCCATGGCGGAGCAGGCAGAGCAGGGAGACATGGTGGAGCAGACAGACCAGGGAGCCATGGCGGAGCAGACAGAGCAGGGAGCCATGGCGGAGCAGACAGAGCAGGGAGCCATGGCGGTGCAGGCAGATCAGGGAGCCATGGCGGAGCAGACAGAGCAGGGAGCCATGGCGGAGCAGACAGAGCAGGGAGCCATGGCGGAGCAGACAGAGCAGGGAGCCATGGCGGAGCAGACAGAGCAGGGAGCCATGGCGGAGCAGACAGAGCAGGGAGCCATGGCGG
>NW_015552656.1:1236400-1237593 GCF_001515605.1 Sinocyclocheilus anshuiensis
CTCCTTGGCCGTGGCAGGACAGACAGTGAGTTCATGAACGGCCTCCATGGCCGTAACAGGACAGGCAATGAATTCATGGACGGCCTTCTTAGTCATGACAGGGTAGACAGTGAGTTCATGGACGGCCTCCATGGCTGTGACAGGGCAGGTAGTGAGTTCGTGAACGGCCTCCGTGGTCGTGACAAGACAGTCTGTGAGTTCGTGAATGGCCTCTGTGGCCGTGTCCTCTGGAGCGGACTCGTGGACAGGAGAGGCCTCAGACACAGACTCGTGGACAGCAGAGGACTCTGGAGTGCAGTGTGCAGCCCGCCCACACACTCAAAATGGCGACCGCCATTACTGGAACAGCAGCAGAGTGTGGCATGACCTCTAAGATGGCGGGTCTTGAGAGCGCTGACGTCACTGGGATGCCTGCAGCTCGCACCGACATCAGAGGTGGGTCCATCACACTAGCAATCAGTCTTTTCAGTCTTGGCCCAAGCTCTGCATCCGACTCAGGCGTGGCGGCCATCTTGGCCGGGGACTCAGGCGTGGCGGCCATCTTGGCCGGGGACTCAGGCGTGGCGGACATCTTGGCCGGTGACATCATTATCACATGGCACAGCTGATTGGTTCTCTCCTGTATGAGCCAATGAGCTTGCTGCTCAGCATTCAGATATATGACTAGGGCTTACTGTAGCTGTTGCAGCTTGCTTCAGAAACCCTCCACCTTCCGCAGCTCCACCTGTATAGATCTGCTACGAGGTGATTCATGTATGCTATATGGGGGTTATTTAATGTATGTTATATTTGCAGCAGCAATATTTCTTACATGCTCACAGCAGCATGTTGTGGATGTATTGGCAGTGGCAAGGGAAGCATGACACAAACAGGGACCATGATTAAACTCCAAAATAAAAGACATGAAGACATGAACAAGAAACACACCCAAAACACCACATTACACACATATATATATTCCATTCATTGTAATTAACAGCATGAAGTGCATAAAACATTATATTACATCAAGGTTTCCTGTAGGGGTTTGTGAGTTTAATGAAAAGCTAATAATTAATTAAACTATAAAAATATACAATTATAATAAATCATTTTAAAATATCATCAATCAAAATAAAACACTATATATATATATATATATATATATATATATATATATATATATATAAGCACAGATCTGCATCTTGGAAACA
>NW_015552656.1:1237631-1240434 GCF_001515605.1 Sinocyclocheilus anshuiensis
CATGTCACATGCTGTGAACATATAAATGTTATTATTAAAATATTTATTTTAAAATCTCAGAGGTACTTCAAGTAAATATATTAGGTGAAAGAGGTTCAGATGACAAAAAACGTCTGGGAATACCTGCATGACATGTATATAAGAAATAACATGAATTTGTGCATTTTAATGTGTTTGAAAGAAAAAAAAGCCCCCCAATGTCAATGTTAATCAGTAGTTGATGCAATGCAATGTTGAAGCACTTCTTAAACCTGTAATGATTTTTGTAAATCCAGTGGTCAAACACGAGTTTACAGTCGATTGTGGAGGGGCAGGGTTTAAGGAGATGAAATGATTGGAAAAGTACGGCATACATCCTGTACGTTTTGTTTAAAAATTAGAGTCAAGTCAAGTCAAGTCACCTTTATTTATATAGCGCTTTTAACAATACAGATTGTGTCAAAGCAACTGAACAGCATTAATTAGGAAAACAGTGTGTCAATAATGCAAAATGACAATAGTAAACACTCATTTTTCAGTTAAAGACAGTTCATCATTGAATTCAGTGATGTCAACATCCAGCTCAGTTCAGTTTAAATAGTATCTTTGCAATCATTTGCAATCAAGTCAACGATATTGCTGGAAATGAAGTGTCCCCAACTAAGCAAGCCAGAGGCGACAGCGGCAAGGAACCAAAACTCCATCGGTGACAGAATGGAGAAAAAAACCTTGGGAGAAACCAGGCTCAGTCGGGGGGCCAGTTCTCCTCTGACCAGACGAACCAGCAGTTAAATTCCAGGCTGCAGCAATGTCACATTGTGCAATTAGACTATTTAAGCAATTTGGTTAAAATAGAATATTGCTAAAATTAGATGATGGATGATAATCATCAAGGAGTATTTGTGGTGGGGTTGCTTTCAAAGCGTTGTCAAAGGCCCATGTAGATAACCCAGTGTGTATTCCTGCCCTGCAAATAGTGGCAGTAAATTTAGTGAAAAATCTTCAAGAATTCAACCTTTAACAAGATCCACAACTAAACTGCTTAAATGTGACAGGATTTTCTTGAAGTTACAGTATATTGCATAGTGTCTTAGATTCTAACTTTTTTAATCACTGGGTGCTTGCAACCCTATGATTTTGGGATAAATAATGACCTCATCTATCATACTTTCATAACGCTGTCTTGAAACACTCAGTAAGATTAATACGGTCCTCTGTACCATTATTGGTTGGCAGGAAATATGATGCATAAGCATAGAAAGTTTACTAATAATGCTTACCTCTTGTGAGCGCTGTTTGCTACTTAAATGTTGGACTTTCATTTATTCTGTCTGAAAGTTACCTATCCCAAATGTCTCTCCATGTGTCCATGGATTGAAATCGATGACAGGCCAAATCCTGCACAAAAATGATGACTACCTGCCAAAGAGTTGTCTTTTAAAAGATGAAGAAACATTGGCCTTTCGTGCCATGCCATGATAGCATCTAAAGCATAAAATCACACAGAAAGTAATGCCAGACTGAAAAGAATGTTCATAAGACGTATAAGGACACGGAGATAAACATATTCACCAGCAAGTTACCTCTTGTAAAGTTCAAAACTTGCCCCATCCTTTTCACTGCTATGGCTATTTTGTTGCTTGTGGTCTGTCTCCATTTAGCCGTGAGAAACAAGAGAAAGCCATTAAAGTGGCATGTTTTGTCTGCCCTGGGATAGAGCTGCTTTCCTGCAGGACAAAGTGCTGGGTCTACAGTAAGCAATGCTGAGGCTTCAGGCAGGACCACAAAGTATGCGAGGGGAAGCGAGCGGAGCCGTTGTCAGAGATAGCAAGCTTGTGTTGGGCTGCTTTGCGGTGGTTGTCAGGAAGGAGGTTGGAGAGAAGACATATGTCGAGGTCATCATCGCTTTACTTGAGTGCACATGATGCCGTAACAATTAAACATTTATTACCTTACTGCAGGCAGAGGCAAACAAAAGCTTTAAAGTACTCGCTATAGTGACTTTTTTTACTCGACTTTTGATGATACCTTGCGTTAAGTTCTGGTTCTCATGTCGGTCCAATCTGTATGACTGAGTTTCCTCCGTGAAACACAAAAGGGGATATTTTGAGGAGTGTCTGAGCTGCTCTTTTCCATACAGTGAAAGCATATTGTCTTTTTAGGCTTTCAAGCCTAGAAGAAAAAGAAAATGCATCAAGGACGATAACTGTAACGGTAACTATAAATATCACACACTCATAAAAATAAAGGTGCTTCAAAAGATTCTACAAGCGATGCCATTGAAGAACCATTTTTGGTTCCACAACGAACCATTCAGTCAAAGGTTCTTTAAAGAACCATCTCTTTCTTACCTTTTTATAATCTGCAGAACCTTCTTTTGCCACAAAGAACCTTTTGTGAAACAGAAAGGTTCTTCAGATGTTAAAGGTTCTTTATGGAACCATTTAGACAAAAGGGTTCTTCTATGGCATCGTGAGGCACCTTTAGTTTTAAGAGTGCAGCTATAATGATAACGGCACATAATTAAATTGTACACAGACACAACTAAAGCTGAAGAAGGGTAAAAACAATGACAGACAATCAGAATACACAGTCCATTGATGTGGCGTTAATATAGTTATCTCTATAGTTTAAAAACAGTAAATGTGCTGGATATAACTCATTCACTATATTCTAAGACATACGATGGAATTTTGGAAATAAGATGCAGTTTTTTTTTAAACAATTCTTTCACAATTAATGCATTTCAGCAAAGTGCACTCTAAAAAATGCTGGGTTAAATACAACCCAGTGCTGGGTAAAATAGGGACAAACCCAGCAATTG
>NW_015552656.1:1240622-1247416 GCF_001515605.1 Sinocyclocheilus anshuiensis
GGTTTGTCCCTATTTTACCCAGCACTGGGTTATATTTAACCCAGCATTTTTTAGAGTGTGGAAATCAAAAACCTGGCTCACCTAAAGTAGTTCCATGCACAGTTAACATTTTTCACATGCTCTCATATTTGTGCTTAACTAATTTTATTTATTTTTGTTTTAATTCTGTGTCATTAACAGAACATGAAATGTGGTTTTGCTCTTCCCCCCAAGGGACGGGAAAGGAAAATCGCTTTCAACTACACGCCCTATTAAAAAGTCTGAATTGTCACGTGCTGGTCACTTTTGATCATTGCTTTGGTCAAACCATTTTTGTTGGTTAATTTCTATGAGAGATGGCCCTAGTTCTTGTTTGTATTTTGTTAAGGCTGAGCTCCTTTCCCCTGCCAGCTTTATTGTCTGTGATTGATATTTTGTTTACCATTGGGATCCTCTGTGATTGTGGTGAACGGGTCGGCCAAATGTAGAGTACAGTAATTACATCAGAGCTGGAGAGAAAAGCTCTGTGAGACAAACCTAGACAAGACTCACCAGCATAAAAGGCAAAGATTTACTTCTGTTTTAAAGATTTTGCTTATCTCCAATTCTCTCTGCAGAACTTTCTTGTTTTGACAAGAGCGTTTGAAAACTGTCTATTATGTTGACATAAAACTTGCCATAATAGATAGTTATTTTGGAATTGTATGGATTTTAAAATGTATAGATATCTTTTACTAAAAGATATTCGTTTACAAATACAGACAGGCATTGCTATGATCCTATAAAAATATATAAATAAATAAAAATATGACTCTAAATCATTAAAGTTTCTGGGTAAATGGAGAGCATTTCATTATCAGATTTGCAGCTGAAATTTCCCATGCTGATCAATTATACTGCGCAGGAGTGAGAGGAAAAGGAAAGAGAATTATAGAGACGTGACATGCTGAAGTTCTCTGCAGCAGATTTATGCCGTTTAGCAGCTTGTCTCATCCTTTGGGAGGAAGGATTGCTGAACTTTAGCTGTAATTTACAAGCTTTCTCCAGGATTTCCTCTCTAATCAAATTTTCCCCATTCTTTCCATACTGTCTGCGTGTTCTCAAAGAGAAAGACAGATGCAGGAAGAAAAGGGAAAAAGAACACGTTGCTAAATACTTACCCATTCCAGACCATCGGTAATTTCTAGCAAAGCTTTTCTATGTTATTCAGCTTGAATATGGTTACTGTCAAACATATTTTCAAACCTAAGATGGATGTGGGTCTGAAAAGCAAGAAAATCAATAAGTAATTTACATTTTTTTTGTGGTTCATTTCCTCAGGCATAACCTTATTCCCTAGTAACATAATAGTGTTGTTATTTATAGCTGAAGTAGACAATGTCAATACAGACCAAACATGGCCGTGGCATCTGGAGATTTCTGTATACCTTGAAATTCAGAATCTATGTTTTTAAGCAGACTTTTGATTGTACTGGGGAATTGCGGCAGAAAGTCTGAGGACATTCATAGAATAATGCTTCGCTAAAGACATAGCTGGCATAAAGTGCGGCAAAAAGAATTCGACAACCATCTGCAAGCCCTCCACCAAAACATCTGCATCCACTCAACCCATCAGAACATTTTCAGGACTGGCTCGAAAACAGTAGCTGAGCTTTAAACATTAAATAACGCACCCCGTGTGCCACCAAGGTGAACCATGTCAGATTAGCAACCGCTTTAAGAGGGTCTGTGTAATCTTAACAGAGAAACAATGGGAGCCGTTGGACTTATACCCTCTTTCTCTCCAAACAAATAACAAGAACTCGGCCTCTCAGAACCCACGCAGAAGTACTCCGGCGAGATGAAATAAATCAAACATGACAAAACACAAGATCGGCTTCTTTCCGATGAGCCTGTTTTATTGCGGAATAACACATCACTATTGATCTTGGCTCGATTGGAATCCTTAGTGGTGGGCGCTCGCTTTTTTCCATCCACCATCAGCATGGAGTGTGTCCCACGTTGAGTTAGCTCATCTCGCTGAAAACCTGCTGAAGCTGTTATGCTGAAGGCTTAACTTCAAAAGACAGCCCACACACGTGCATGCTAACACACTCAGGTTGGGGTTATATATGTATGTGTGTGTGTTTATATGTAGTGGAAGCCTCAGATACCTTAGGCACCTGTCACAGCTGAACATCCAGGAAATGTAAATAAACATACTACAGCTCATTCATGTCAGTGAAAAGCAAAGCTGACAACGATCTTTTAGGAAAATCTTGATTTATTACAAAAGTAATGACATTTTCAAGGCAGAATTTCTGGATTCTGTCTTGATTCAAAACAAATTCAGTTTCCAAAAGGCCATCAGGACAAACACATACTGTACCAGCAAGATCAAACTATATTGTTTGGCGCTTTTCACAATAGTTTTACAGCTTTGTAGAAAACAGACTCTTACAAATTCCCCAGTGAGCAAGCCAAAGAAAACCTTATTAATATCTACCGAAGCTAAACTTCCCAACCCATCCACAGATCTACCTAACCTAATTTAATGTCTACCAAACGATCTAGTCTACACTAACTACCAAGCTACCTGTGATGCATACCCATTCACCCATACTTAAAGGGATAGTCCACCCAAAAAATTAAAATTACTCCTTTACACACCCTCAAGCCATCCTAGGAGTGTATGACTTTCTTCTTCTGATGAATACAATACAAATGTCCTGGCTCTTCTAAGCTTCATAATGGCAGTGAATAGTGTTCTCTCTCTTCTGCTCACCTTCTCTTCTGAAATATTTTTAGTATATAAAATCACTTTTCTATTTTAATATATTTTAAAATGTTATTTATTCCTGTGATTTCAAAGCTGAATTTGTACCATCCTTACTCCAGTCACACAATCCTTCAGAAATCATTCTAATATTCTGATTTGCTGCTCAAAAAAACATATATTATTATTATTATTATTATTAAAAAAGCTGAGTAGATTTTTTTCAGGTTTCTTTGATGAATGGAAAGTTCAGAAGAACAGCATTTATCTGAAATATATATTTTTTGTAACATTATAAATGTCTTTATCATCACTTTTGATCAATTTCTAATTTTATTGCTAAATAAAAGCATTAATTTCTATAATTTGCACCCCCCCCCTCAAAAAAAAATAAAAATAAATAAATATATATATACTGTATATACTGACTCCAAGCTTTTGAATGGTGTAGTGTATCATGGTACAAAAGCTTATTATTTCAGATAAATGCTGATCTTTGGATCTTTCTATTCATCAAAGAATCCTGAAAAAAATGTGGTCAGCTGTTTTAAATATTGATTATGATGATAATAATAATAATAATAAAACAGCAAATAAGCATATTATAATGATTTCTGAATGATGTGACACTCAGGACTGGAGTAATGATGTGGAACATGTTGTATTGTGTTGTATTGTATTTCTATTGTATTCGTCTGAAAGAAGAAAGTCATAAACACCTAGGATGCCTTGAGGGTGAGTAAGTCAAGGGTAATTTTCATTTTTGGCTGAACTATCCCTTTAACCTCATCTAGAAAAACCCGTACCCAACCACCTATCTATCTACACTCTAAAAAAAGGTGGGTTGTTTCAACCCAACTTTGGGTCAAATATGGACTAACCCAATTTTTGGGTTAAAGATTTCATTTAAAAATGTAACCCAACACCTGTGTTAGTCCATATTTGACCCAACGTTGGGTTGAAACAACCCTCCATTTTTAGAGTGTATCTACCTGCTCCACGTCAAACCACCTTCCACTTCACCCTTGCACTTTCTACCCACCCTATCGATTCACCCACCTGCCAACCCTACATACCCTAACCTAATCCAATCCCCACCCCACCTATCCACCCATCTACCTACCCTACCACACACACTTAACCTAGCTTCCAGCCATGCAATCACCCACCTACCTATCTGCTTTACACTGCCACCCACCTTCCCATCTACTCTATACCTCTCCCACTTATTTTTTCTCTAACCCACCAATCTAACCTATCTACCTTCCTAACTTAAGTTAACCATCCCCTTACCAGCCATAACACTGTATGCACCAACCCCTCTATCTACCCAACCTAACCTACCAAACACCCAATGGCCTCACCCACCCAAACTATACTTACATTCTCTAAAATGTTATTTGTTCCTCAGCTGAGAAAGGCCATTGTGCAATTGCTTGGAATTGCAGCTTATTCAGCCGTGACGAATGGGCACGGGATAACCTTTCTCACACCCAGCAGAACCTTAAGCCAAATAACTCAAAAGCCCTTTCATTATTCAGCCGCCTCTACCTCAATCATATGTTCTTTGAGACTGCCGCTTGTCAACATTTTGGCTCTGATTAATTAAGAATTTCAGAAAGAGCCTGAACGCACACCACCTGCTTGCATCTAAATTGACAACAGAATGCGGCCTCTACAGAGGAAACAACTCACTCTGAGCAAGATGCGAGTGCCAACACTCATTTCCTGTTCCCTGCAGTATGGCACATGCCTTGGGTGTGCCCTCTCCTCAAATCGGGAATTAAACAGCTGTAAAGCGTGTGAGAAGTAAGTTTGATAATAAGATATGGAAGGTCTAACAACTCCCACGCTGTGAAACACTCTTGAAATTCTTTTGAAGTTTTGAACTAGATAAAAGCAAGCTGTGTGAACTGCTTTCTCTGCATAGCTTTTACTTTTCAACTGAAATCTTTAAAGACCCCATGCAATGCCAATAAACAATAATGATATATATTTTTCCTATTACGATGTCTGTTTTATTAAGACAGTTGTGGCAGATGCTATTAGTCCGCCATTGGACATAAACACCACAAAATACGCACCTGGGTGGTCAGTTAAATCATCAATACGTTTGGTTAATTTTCCTGTTTTAGCTTTATTAGTGTTTAGCCATATACCATCATATAGATAGATGCCCTTAAAGCGAACAGACAAAAGCTAAAGGTTCAGAGGTTCTCTGTTTGCAAAAAAGTACCAAAATGGCTTTCTCTTTCACTGAATATGGAGAACGGCTGTATTCAATTATGAATAATTCAATTACTAGAGCTGCCCACCAAAAAAAAAAAAAATATGTACAGGTGTGGCAGCTAAGGCTCTTAGCGTTATTGCGTTTCCAAAAGGAAAAATTATTTCAGAGCATTTCCACTGGGAATCTCTCTCGTCTCGCCTCACCACCTCATCAGAGATGAAATAATGGAACGCAGTGTCACACTCTGGCAATTCGCTATACAACACCTCATTCACGCACAAAAGATTAATCATGTGCTGAATACTAAACAGTCCAACAAATATAGTCTCTACAAACCCTAAATCTGGATTTATGTCATTTCCCAAGGGCCATCATAGTAATGATAACCTAGTAATAATTACACTCTCTAGCAATTCAAATGCCGTTTGAGTTTTGCGGGCATTATTTTCATCCTGATAAAAGGGGCCTTCATTTAGAGATGAAAAATAAACGCTGTTCATTATGATTAGGATCTTAGCCAAGTCTATAAGTAATGTAGGAATAATGCTGTACAGTCTATCGCTGCTCCCCCTAGAGGTCCTTCACCTCAGTTGTAATGAGGGCAGTGCTGGCCTCATACTGTGAATTATTAAAACCCTGAGCAATTACAAAAATTACACTACATGCCATAGAATGGCTATTAACATAAGCTGTGTTGGCTCTGATCGTATTTGAAATGTGCCGAGGTTGGGTCGTATCTGCACTTAAAGTGGATTGCCAGTTAACTTTTGATTTCTTGGCATGAATTATTCTTGTTTACTGAATGGTGGACTTATGAACTCATGCATTTTGAACATTCTTTATTCTTGTTAATCAGGTCACATGAGAGGCACACGTTAATTTGAAGTTCCATTTTGGGTGAAGATGGTTCTTGGTTTTGGAATGGCATTGTATATACTGTATGCATCTGTGCAACATTTTAAGTGCAGGAAGAGTTTGATGTTTGATGTTTGTCCCAATGGTTGCCATTTTCCAATGTCAAGACTTCCATGCCTCGCAGCTAGATTTGCACATTCTGTGGTTTGACCTAACAGGTCTGGGTTACTTTGTTGGAGTTGGATTTCCAATGAAATTCTTGGTAGAGGCTTGCAAAATGAGGAAAGAATGTGTCTCTAATTTGTGTACAGTAACGGCATGAGGTTAGAGTTCCCTCTCTTCTGACACACAGACGTACACAAGCTCACTTTATATGGTTACGGAAAGCTTTAACGCAAGATTGGCAATTTTGATGAGTTGCTTCTACTTGATGCCCAAAATGAGGGCTCAGAATTGGCCGAGCTCTTAAAACGCAGAGTTCAAAGAACATACACCCTCTTCAACTTTGGAGAGAATTACCCCAACATCCCACTCTGTAGCTAAACGTCTTCAGCTTGTTATTTTTCATGCTAAACACCAGTATGCAGCTCCGAACAAGCAGTAATAAGTAGTTCGACGTTTCCTGCGTCTGTCTGGCTCCATGTGATCCAACCTCATAAACCAGCATGGAAGTCAAATCAGGTCTGGATGAAAGATGATAAACGCAGGGCAGCGCATGACCGAGCCAACGTGTAAGTGATCTATCTGAAATCACGCCATATCCACAAAGCGTATGTGGAAATCCACCACCATACAAGAGCTGTTAATGCTTTCTTTTTTTTTCTTTCTTTTTTTTTGAGTGTGTATATTAAGGGATTGGTGGCAAATAAAAAGTAATATGTTCCTGGTTTAACTAAAAACAAGTGAATAAAATGTAAAATGTATTTATTATTATTTATTTATTTATTTATTATCATCATCATCATTGGGGGGGGG
>NW_015552656.1:1247655-1256327 GCF_001515605.1 Sinocyclocheilus anshuiensis
TAAAGTGTTTTTTTTTTTTACCTCCATAATATAACTCCAGTTTCAATGTTTTGACAGATCTCATTTGGTCTCTCAACATTTTATGAATATCATTTTTTTTAATATAAAAACTCTTTGGAAAACTACCTTCACAAGGTTATATATTCTCTTATGTGCGTCTCGTCGTATTGATTTTATACTTCCAGCACAAGCACACTCCACTCCATGATATTCACAAGTGACTCAGTAGGACATTTGATTAATTGCCATCAATAAATCCATCAGTGCATGACTGTGTGCAAGTAAAGCACACACAGGGCAGTGGCGGTTCAATGTTATTTGTAACTATGAGTGCTGTGTGTGTGTGTGTGTGTGTGTGTGTGTGTGTGTGTGTGTGTGCTTTTAATTACTCTAAATTTTGGTTGTATATTCATACAGCTAACTGTAAATTAGATCTATGAGGTTACACGAGATACAAATTGGCTCAGTCTAAACAAACAGGACTGGCAGGTTTGATTGGCAGCCGAGAACATAATTATGTGAAGGAGAAAAAAATGGAAGAGCAGTCGGCTGTCCTCTGCACACGAGCAATTCAATTAGTGGCCTTGTAGCCAGAAGACAATCCTAGAGTGTGAAGCAGTGAATGAATATTCATTATGTTAAAGTTCATTAAGAATACAATTATGAAGCAAGGACCTTGAAATAGAGTCTTTGTTTACCCAAAATACCCAAATTATCAAATATACTGTACTGGATTTTAAAAAATCCTGTTAGTGTAAGCAGAAGCCAGTTTAGTTTACTTATGTTACTGCAGAAAATAAGCATCTGTTTTGAATGCATGAGAACTTAATGTGCCACACATTTTGATACTGACGGACAGAGTAACTGACGAGACCGACCAGTCAATGCAATGTTGTCGGCAGTTGGTGACAATTTAGAAAGTCAGTCAAATCGACTGGAAGTTCATTGAGATTTTATCTCTTCGACTGCCCTCGGTTTGATCCTAATTTACTTCTGTGATTTCAAGGAGTTGTGGTTTAACTGAACTCTTAGATAAAGGTTGACTTCATTTTAAAGTTTCTAGTCTAAAAAGAGGGTTTGACATGTTAAGTAAATGACAAGGTTAGAAATAAAAGATTGAGTTTCTCCGACTGTAAAGATTTAATTGCTAGGCACTGAATATGAAAGAGTTTTAATGCTGCTCAAATTGCCTGTTTAAGTAATATTATACTTGAAGTTTTGTGCTGTATTGAGAACTAGGAATAGAGCATAACTTAAAGGAATCGATTATTCAGAAAATGACAATTCCTCATCATTTACTCACCCTTATACTTTAGATATGATGGCATTCTTGTGGCATTAAAAAAAGCTTGATTGAACATTCTGCCTAAACATTACATTTTTAGTTTGGAACGACGCAAGGATGAGAAAATGTTGACAACATTTTCAATTATGCATGGAATATTCCTTTAAAATCTCTTTCTGTCTCTGTTTAGGAGGAAGTTTGAATATTATTCCCTTATGTTTATTCAACACATGCATTGCAAAGAAGAAAGCCAGAAATGCTTCTGTTTCCATTGAAGCTCGGCCCTTTTAGGATAAATTGAAGAGAGGTTATCTAGTTGTACCACTTTTACGATTAAATTATTTTGATGTGTAAATCAGTTCTCTGGGAAGTACTGACATACTAATTATATCTAATTCAAAAACACATGGCCATTAAATAAGCAAATATTTCTCAGTTTAACCTAATTACAAATCCTATTGCTCAGACTAATGTTTATTCAGATGTAACCCCTCACTATTGGGTATATTCTGTTTCTCATTAGGGTTTGGCAGTGATCTAGCAGAGGAGTGATGATTATGTGGTCAGATTGTTTTCTCAATAGATCCTTGATGGTGCTTTAATGGGGAAATTGTTCGTTGTGCTCATAATGTCTGTGATTAGGGAAATGGCAATAGACCCTTGACAATGGAGGAGTGAGGAAACCATTCAAGTACTGTTCATGCTGATGCCATCATCATGCAAAACACAAAGCACACACACATGCAAACATTCGTCGGTTAGTGACCTTGGTACTTGCTGTTTAGCAAATGCTGTTCATCCGGAGTGACAGTATCATCTATCAAGGAATGTTTCCCGGGGTTAAGTGGCAGCTCGATGGTAATAAAGCAGAATTGCGATTTCAATAATTCTTCACCGCTGAATCACGTAATTGTCGATAAACTCGAAACGGTTGTGTTGGCAGTGTCGATCGAAAACTATTAGCTCACAACCTCCCCTTGACCTTTGGAAAGTAGCAAAAACAACCTTACACACGTGATTATGATTTTGAAATATTGAAGTATTTGTATAATTTTATATTTTTATACATAAATATAATGACAATTAATGAATTTTATGCTTTAAAATTAGCTTTTTATTAATATATAATAATCTCTGAAAACAAGTCTTAATAGTTGAAGCTGCTCAAGGAATTTTGTCTTGTTTTACCTTGTAATCTTGTTATCTTGTTTATGATGCAATGCAAGACAAAAATATTAAGATTTCTTTTTTTTTTGGAAGTCTAACTGTATTAAACTTTATTACATGCACATAATTACATTATGTGTATATGCATCTGTCTTCAAAGGCTTTATTGGGTGTTTAGCAAAATATTTGGTTACACTTTATTTCGATAGTCCACTTTAGACATTCTACTAACTATAAGTAACTTTGTAACTACATGTCAACTACATGTCAACTAATTCTCATTAATTTGCAACTACATGTCTACTAACTCTCAGAGTAGACTGTTAGGGTAGGTTTAGGGTTAGTAGAATAAGTTGACAAAGAAAGTGTTAGAAGATATTAAGCAGACAGTCTACTAATACTCTACTAACTGCTAGTTGACATGTAGTTGCAAAGTTACTTACTGTTAATAGAATGTCTAAAGTGGACTATCGAAATAAAGTGTTACCAAATATTTTATATAGCTGTTAAAAAATATCACAAAAATTAGTGGATTGCATGCTTAAAAATTAACATTAATGTATTAGAATGTTACATTCTCTGAAAACAAGCCTGGATATTTGATGCTGTAATACAAGACAAAAATATTGATTATTGAATATTTTATTGAATATTGATTTTTTTTTTCTCAGCAGTGTTATTTTATTAAACTTTATTGCATGCACTTTATTGCATTCTGCATATAATGATATATATATATATATATATATATGTTATAAGGGTCTATTGGCTGTTTAGCAAAATATCTATAAATAAGTCTTTATATTTGATGCTGCTCAAGTGATTTTATTATGGCTTAAGAATATCTGATGTTATACAAGACATGTCTTCAAAGACTTGGGTGTTTAGCAAAATATTTTATATAGTTTTAAACATAAAATATCACAAAAATGTGATTTTATGCTTAAAAACTAACCTTAATTTTTTATTATTAATATGTTTTATTAATATGTTATGCTGTTTTGCTGCAAGTTTGTTTTAAACAAGACTGTATACATCTGCAAAGCTTTTACTGGTGTGTTTAGCAAAATGTGCATGCACATGTGGAAAGCATACAGTGTATATCACCAGGCAAATGCATGAATGATGAATATTTTATAAGAAGTGTTTTTTTCCCTCCGTTTTCAAGATCTAATGTTACCCTACTCACAGCAATAACCCAGAATATGGAAACAGAGTATGTTTTTAGATGAAAGATGGTAGTAGATAGCAACATCTGCATGAAAGATGACTCAAAGTCCCAACGGTTTAAGTTGTATTTTATCATTGATCAATTTAAGACCTTAATTTAAGCTTTAATTTAAATCCGGGATGACTTAATATGTATAACAAGGGAACTAGATTCTCTTAGCAACACCAATTGGCAAACAAAGTATTTGTTGTCTTGAATACAGTCAGGTCACATGAGGACACACGTCTATGTAAAACTGAAGCATGGCTTTTCTGTGCTTAGCATGCAAAATCAGCCATCAGTGGCTACAAAGATCACAGGAAACATTAAAAGGAATGGTTCACCAAATGTATTTATTTTGTTTGTTCGTTCGTTCGTCACCATGTTGTTCTACGCCTATATGCTGATATTTTTTCTTTTCTTTTTCTTTTGTTTTTCACTACACTTTTCCACACAGTGAAAGTTGCCATGTCTGTCAAGCTTCAAAACAAAAAAAAAGCCATAAAAGTAGACATTATTGTTTATGTGCTGTATTGCATTAAACTATCAAACGGTTATCAAAAAATACAAATATTTTAAATTATATATACATATATATATATATGAAGAGTTCAGATACAAAAGCCTCTAAGTACGTCTGACGTTTTTCTTTAAATTTAGCATTTATTTCTGGCTACTATGTATAGGTTTCTATATAAGTACTGGTACTTTTGAATGGGTTGAGGCTGGGATTTAGTGCATATGAAGTGAAAGTACTTGATGAACATATTCGATGTGTGGAGAGCATTCACTCAGTATCAAATAAACAAAAAAAAATTGTGTCCCAGCAAAAAAAACAACAGCATACAGTATGGTCTGGAATGACATTTGGTTGCGTGAATAATGCCAGAGTATTTCATTTTTTGGTGAACACATGGAGATCTCTGAAGCTCCAAGTCTATCGCCTTTCCAAAATATCTGTGTTCATTGTAGCCAACTATATGGCAAAATCTGTCCTTTTAGACTCAATGCTTGGACAAATCATGGTGATTCCTGGCTGTAGCACACATTCATCTCCTTTGATTGTGCTCCACAAAGACATGGTGATGTGTGCTGAAAGGCTTCAGTCAGTGGCTGTCTTTTAATGTCAAATGAAAAGAAGAGCAACCAGAGAAACCACAGCATGGAAGAGCAGCGAGTGAATAAATCCGGCTCTGCAGGACAGCATTCATGACTCCATCCCAACAGATCAGTCCGCTTCATGTAGAGGTTCTCCAACATGCTGGTGATCATCTCCCTCTGCTCTTGTACCTCATTTTCTTTCTGCTTGCTGCTCTTTGAATATATGGCGCCATTGATGTGGCTCTTTCAGGCTTCTCACTGTATCTTTCTGTACATTCCAACTGTGAAGCTTTCAAAAAACTTTTGTTTCTTTCAGAGGATTATTTTGGTCGCCCTTTCTCTTGCTGTCTCTTTTGCTTAATATCAAACCCCGTCTCATTGGAAAAACAGGCAATCTACCTACTCCAAAAATGTACCTATACAAGCAATTAATTGCCGTTTTTAGCTGAAAGGACCACTAGTGACAGTAAAAAACTAAGAATTTGTATTCTTTTTCACACAAATTATGATTATATGGGCAGATTATAGATTAACAAAGACTTATTTTCATGCGCTTAGCACATGATCTGCAAACTAATACATTATGATATTTGCATCACATATACAGCTCCATATGTATGGCTATTCTGATGTAGTAAACTTGCTTGGTAGCGCACCTGGTACATTGCACTTATGATACAAACCGCTCTGATACGAGTCCTGTGAAACACAAATCATGATAAAAGTGCTCAAATTACATTTTTTTATTTTATTTCACATTTGCTTTTGTAGCTCGGGCTGTTAATATCTCTCCATTTGGCTTTCCACTTGTTTAATTAGTTGTATATTACTTCACAGTTATCTTTAAATATGCCTATTGTGAAGATACAATGCAATAATATAAAATAAAATATCTGAATGTCTTTAAAACGGGTGTATTGTTTTATCAAAAATCACCTTTTGACAGAAAAAAAGCATTTCTATATTGTGTTCAATTGTGAAATGTTACATTGATGAAAAAATGAATGAATGAATATTTAGTTTAAGGAAATGCATACATAGACACTATTTATATTTGTGTAAAACACTTATTTCAAGCCTTCTGATTAAAGATGATAATAAGTACATGAGGACAACATGAAGAGAAATTGAATCCGCTATAGCTAGTGTACGCAACCATAAACTGCAATTTTAACACAAATCAAGTATATATTTTTACAGTTTGCTTAAACTTAAACAATACTTTTGCTTTACAAACAAAGAAAAAAGTATCCAATGAAAGGAATATGGGAGTGATTTTCACAGTGAAGACAGGAAAAAGGAAAAAGTCTTCCATTATTAGGTGGAATTGTGGTTTGTGTAGCTTTGCACGCAATAATTAGCATTGTCACATTCCATCGCTATCCACAAACCAGAGCGGCGTCTTTTGATTCCTCCTTCACCCTCCCTCCATTCCCTGGTTGAAATTAGAATAGTAACACACATTGAGAAGTTGCTTGTGTGGAAAAGTAACAGAAGAAATGTGGTAAGGTAATCCCCTTTGTGCCTCATTCATTTAAGAGATGTCCGGCTACATTTTGGTGCTTTCAGACAGACTTTTTCCTCCCTTTCTCTGCCTATTAGCATGCTAGTGCATAACACTACGACAAACTGGCTTTTTCATGGCTGTATTTTTTTTGTCCTTGACTTTTTAACATATTCTCTGGGGTTTGCATTCGAGAGCTCTCTGCATGAATTAAAAACCAGCAGTAATAGCAGAAGTGTTTCTTTCAGTGTCCCAAGCTATGTTAGTATGGGAAATTACGAGTTATTCTATTCATTTGACCTTTAACCATTAGCCTAAAACAATGCACAATGTAATTTTTTAGTGTTTGCAGTATACACTGCCATTCATTGGGGTATGTAAGATTTTGAATGTTTATGAAAGAAGTCTCTTATTCTCATCAAGGGTGCATTTACAGAATGTGACCAAAAATATAGTAAAAATTAGTGCTGTCAATTGATTAATCGTGATTAATCGCATCCAAAATAAAAGTTTTTCTTTACATAATATATGTATGTGTACTGTGTATATTTATTATTTATATATAAATACACACACACACATATACAGTATATATTTTGAAAATATTTACATGTATATATATTTATATTCTTATATTTTATATTATATATAAATATATTTAATATATAAACATACAATTTTTCTTAAATACATACATGCATGTGTTTGTATTTATATATACATAATAAATATACGCAGTATACACAACATATATTATGTAAACAAATTGTTTTATTTTGGATGTGATTAATCGCGATTAATCGTTTGACGGCACTAGTACAAATAATTATTATTATCACAATTTCAACATAAAATTCTATTTGAATATATTTCAAAATGTAACTTATTCCTGTGATCAAAGCTGAATTTTCAGCATCATTACTCCAGTCTTCAGTGCCGCGTGATCCTTCAGAAATCATTCTATGTTTATTTCCTGCTAAATAAACATTTCTGATTATTATCCATATTGAAATGTAATTTTGTTAGAATGTAGAAATTACTGTCACCTGTCATAAGTTGAATGCATACTTGCTGAATAATAGTATTCATTTCTCAAATAGATAAATGTTCATGTATAGAATTTACTATAATATACACAGATTTGTTCTTTTTAAGAAAAAAACACACACACAAACACTCTTGTCATGACCATATAAAACCAGTAATCTCAGTAACTTTCATATGATTTATGCAAGAATGCCAGAAAACACATTTTTAATTGGAGAAAAATAAACAGAAATACCATCGAATAACCTGAAGTTCAGGCCATTTAGACATTTTAGAAGTTCACAGCTCAAATATTTCACATTTTAAATAAAAGGTCAAGTGCTTCAATTATCTCTTCTAATTGACTTTATGCCACAAGTACTGTCGATAGAACTTAACTCATATTAAAGCCTGAACATCCATTTAAAAAAGTACAGAATGGGTTTCCAGATGATCCACTCGTCTTGAATGTGTCATAGTTGCTAGTTATTATAAGCTTCCCTTATTGCATATGTCCAAGATATTTGGAATTTCCTGTATCATATTGAAAATCAATGCTTTCTGAGAAGCTGATTAGCTGCTGCATTAATAAAACCCAATCTGCCCCAATACCAATGTATCTGATGTGCAATTACTGTTCTTACATTGACTCCATGTGTTTTTCCAGTAAGACATCATGTTAAAAAAATATATTAAGGTTATACAAAATCGGAGCAATGATTTCTGCTGAATCGTTTATACCTTATTTCCCGTCTGTTAGAGTTCCTTGTATCTGAAGACTGGCGCCTGTTGCCCAGAATAAGACATTGCTCTGACACATGGGCACACAGTGCTGAGATCATGCCATCAGATAAGTGTAGAGATAGTGCAGGCGGTACGGCCCTGGGCGCAGATTGGAAGAACCGCTATGTAATCTTCTAATCCCATTAATTATTACACACAGTCATTATGGGGAGCAACGTAATTCCCCCACAAGACCCAATCCGTTCAGAGACACAACAACGCTGGAACGGAAGCCAGCCTTTCCTTCTTTTCTTTTTGTGATCTTGTGCAAAAACAAATAATAGACTGTTAGTTTGAGGTGTTCCACTTCTCTGAAGCTGTTTCTTAGATGTTTAGTTCAAGAATCAACATCTTAGGACTGGAAAAACAGCTCTGTTTTTGTTAGTCTGAACTTTTAGGAACCGCAGAAGACCAATAAAGATCAATTAACTAATGTACATAGCCTGAGGGCAACATAACTAGAAATTGTAGCAGTTGTAGTGAGTGTACTTAAAAATAAAGAACAGTTTTGATGGGAGATGTAACATTTAGGTGTGTGTGTGTGTGTGTGTGTGTGTGTGTGTGTGTGTGTGTGTGTGTGTACGTGGTATTTTTCA
>NW_015552656.1:1256569-1268331 GCF_001515605.1 Sinocyclocheilus anshuiensis
TGTGTGTGTGTGTGTGTGTGTGTGTTTGTTTTGACTGGCCATTTCACCAACAATAATCTGAGTATACCAAAATTTTAAAGGCATTTCTGATGTGTTTTTGACTGTAATTACTTTGATGAAATTAATATTTGAAATGAATGGCTTCTTGAATTAAAAAAAGTAGGTTGGGTAAATAGTTTATTATAAACACTGCAACATTCAATTATAATTTTTTTTTTTTTAAAAGCCAGTTTTAATATCATGGTGGCTTTAATGGGATAGTTCACCCAAAAATTTAAATTGTGTCATAATATTTCGCTGTAATATTCGTTCCAAACCAGTACGACCAAAAGAGAAGATATTTAGAAAAATGTCTGTGTTATGTATGGATGGATGGATGTATTTATTTAGATCCAATTGACTTTCAAAATATATTCTTTCTTTTGTGTTCTGCAGAAGAAATATGTTCATACAGATTAGAAATGGCATGAGGGTGAGTTAAATAATGACAGAATATTTTCTCTACTACAGGTTTTTTTTTTTTTTTATGTGCTTGAACAAAAATCATATTGGCAAATACTGGGAAAATCTATAAAGCTTAAATGATGATGTTACAGATGGTTTAGTCTTCTCTCCAGAGCCTGATTAATTTAAAACTTTATGGTCCAGCTTTATGTGAAGGCTATTTTTATTTACTCTCAGATTAAAGGCAGCTCTTTGAAAAAAAAAAAAAAAAGCTTTGTTACATGGGGAAGGGCTAATTGAAATAGCGATTCAAAATTTAATAAAAGAAGCAAAATTTTGCTCAAAATAACCAGCTTGTATTTTATAGATTGTTTCCTACTGTCTTCCTCTCTTGCTTCTGGTAAACTGTATTAATTATGTGCCAGACACACAAAAGTGCAGTGGGGACTTCGGTTTGATTCCTGCAGAATCTTCAGTCTGTGCAGAATTCTCTCTTGATGTATTTATTTTATTTTTTTTCCCTCCAGTTCCTTAAATTGCATTTTCCAATTTGTAAATAGACCAGATGTCTGCAAGTGAATCTGTCCGACTCTCTGGAGATGGAGAAGCCGACTGTCTGGAGAGCTCTGGTGATTTGTTCTCATTGCGGACATCGCTGCCATTAATTGAGACAGAGGACTGTGTGTCTGGCTAGCCCATAACTCCAGACCCTAATGAGAATTGCATATTTTGTCCAAATCCCATGCTGCCTTGCTGATCCACACAGTCCCTGAGCTTTGTGCAGGGTGAGGCAACCTGCAGTGTGTGTAGTGCAATTTGTTGGAGCATGTATACAGATAATGAGCTGTTGGTTGAAACATTAAATCCCAGTGATAGTGCTTGTATACGTCTGTTTGACCTCATTTTCCATATTGCCAAATGGAATGGATACAGTATTGTTCTTAATCTATAGCATTCACAATGACATATAAAAACTAATATGCACTATGCTATACAAATAACGGTGTATAGCAAATTGCACTAATGCATAGACTGAACAGAAAAAAAAATGTGTTGACCAACCATTTGGACTTTTCTAAAACATCCCCTCCTCCTTAAGATCCCCGGCAACCTCTTGGTCTCATCAGGATAACAATGCCTGTATTTGTGAGGATAACATGCCTCGAATACAGATACAAGATGCCATAATCCATTTTTAATGTCTTTAGCATGTTCCCTATATTTTATGTTCAGCTTATGAACGTCACTGCTGGGTGACTGCTTTGCTTCCCCTCGCATTCAAAAATAGTTTTTAGCCCCCTCTGAAATGACTGTTTCATAACATTTTCAATCATTTTTGTGGTTATGTCAGTTTGCGGCCATTACTTAAAAGCATTTCCGTTTGCATCAGTCTTACAAAATGCAATTTCCCGGCAAAAACAGGGACAAGGGACGAGGTGCATGGAAGAAAGAGTGTTTAGCTCAAAGGGAAGTTTGGGTGCAAGGAGGCTGTGGTGGGGGTAAAACACTCTGAAGTCCATTCATGGTCCAGTGAATCAATGGAATTCCTTCTTTCTTATGTCTGGAGCACCCAGAGCAACCCTGAGCAACACATTCCCAAATGTCCACTGTCTCCCGGCTAAGTGTGTGATTTGCCATTTGGGACGAACCCCGGAGTTCTTTGCCATCGGGAATGTAGACTAAGCACAGCGTACTCCGCTTTTGGGCCTTTGTGGGAGAGAATGTTTATGTTGGGTTTGAAGCTGGCTTGAAAACCTTTACTTAACTTCATGTCCTTTTTACAGAAATTACAGACATCTGTTGAACTGTGACTAATTTTCACTTGGCCCGAGCGTGTTCCAAAGTTACAACAGAGTCCTGATATCTAATTATAAGCAGAGGGATCGTTTATGCTGTCGTTGCGGTGTAGAAATTAAGTCCCCAATGCGATTCCTGCAGGGATTCTTGGCTTACCGATCAGAAATGTTAATCTGTCTGATATTTTCACAAGAACACCGCGGAGGAAAATGTCAGGAGAAACAGTAAATTATTAAGGGGAACCATTCAACTTAAGGTGTCATTTTCCTCTCAAAGAAAATTAGAATGAAATTAGAGAGCACTTTGTGCTCCTGCTGCCCCCATTAGAACTATTTACACCCATTTTTAACCCTTGTATTACTTTTCATCTGGCAAGTGTTTCTCGGTTGAAGCCGTTTTTCTTAGGCAAACCACAACTCTAGGGTTGCCCTTGTAGTAATAGAATCTTTATCCCACAGGTCAAAAGCCCTGGAGCAGTCAGGCCTATTAAAATTCTAGGTGAAATCGAGGCATTCCACCTTTGGGGAGCAGTGTTCATCTAACAGATTGATAAATTAAGCTGTCAGGCAATGCTTGTGTCAGGAATCTCCCTGACAAATGCAACCGTGAGGTTTTCACTTGCCAACATCCGTAAGAACCACCCACCCAAAAACTGATAGCCGGAAATGACACCTTTCTGGCTTTCGTTTTCCACATCGAGATAAACTCTGCCATGCATTTAAAGCCTTGAATCTATTCCCGAAATCCAGACTGGTATTTTGGACTAATCCTCTCACTAGGACTTCTAATCCTCGGTTTAAACTTTAACAGTCACTAATTAAACACAGAGTGCTAGATCCTGAGACCAACTTTGTGCCAGGATTAAATTTGCCAGACAGGAACTGAGCTGTCTACAAATACCAACGTGTCGTTGGGCTTTTTTGGCCAAATTACTTTCCTGACACGCATATTAGAGGCCATTACTTCACCTCACCTCACTGAAGATACATCTTAGCAACCTTCTCCATTATCTAGCCGACTGATGGACCAAAACAGGATGAAAACAATCCTGCATACCCATGGGCTCCCGAAGCACCCATATGGCGTTAAATTCCAATTGCGTTTGGGCCTGTCAGAGTAGATTACCTTAGTATTTTAAGCTGATTCACTCTCATCCCTGCTCTACCTACAGATTGTCTTGGCGTACCAATTTTCAGCTCAATTGCTCAGGCTACTCGCATAATAAGAAGGCAGCGGCCACACTGTACACATCTGCAGGTGTCTACTGCAGACCTAGTTGGCTAAAAATCTGCGGGTTCATCACCCCAAGGCCAGAGTGAGTCAAAGAAAAATCTCTGCTGTCATTTTCAAAGGATCAAACTCAACGGTCTGCACTTCCACCGCCAGTCCCCAGCTTACATATTGAACTGTCTTCCTCTTTTTCAGTCAAAGAGGGCTTTGCATGAGCAAATTCCTGACTGATCAGAAACAATGGTGATCAGCAGGGGTAAAGTGAATGTGGGCCAGTGTTCAAGCTTAGTGGTCTCAGGCAGAAACCCACCATCCTCCCCCTCACAACACCCGCTTTTCTCAGTCTTTAACCCCCCAACCGCTGCCCCTCCTAACTCAAACCCTAATAGCTGGGAAGGCTGTTTGACAAAGGGAACAAACAGGCATGTAATACCGCCCGTTCCTTGCATATGACACGGGGACAGGAATGTGAAGGGGCTGGAGGTGGAGGGGGGGGACATCAGGAAAAGGCAAGGAGCAAAGAGCCGACTGCCAGAGCCCACTGTCAGATTAGAGCCATTAGCATGACTGTGGAATGACAGGGAGCTCCATTCACACAATGAACACCATTTATCCCCTGCCTCTCTGTAGAATATTAGACTGGCCGTCCACCATCACACACCCTACTGTAGACGGGACCAAACTTCCCAGCTGTTCAGAGACATCCATTAAAAAAAACTGAAGCACCATTCTGGGGGATTTAGAGGGACTATTGGATTGTTGAACAGCTTGATATTTCATTGAGGCCTGTCCATCCTCACCGCTAGTTAATCCTTGACTAATTGGAGAGCTGTGAGACATTGGAGATGATATGGTCTGTGAGCTACAACCCGATGCTTTCCTCTCTCCCTGCTTAAAAAAAAGAGTATTCGCTCCCCCAGCCTGGTCGACTGGTTAGGCTGGTCTGTTTTGATGGTTTTAGATGGGTTTTTGGCAATTTCTTGGCAGGTCAATCGGCAAAACCAGTTGAATAATAATTTAGCCAGCTTGTGAGTGGACCTAGATTGATAACCAGCTTGGTCAGATTAAAAGACCAGCCAAACCATCTGAAAACAAGATTGGCCAAGCTGGGACACCAATGAAAATGCGCTGATGTAAGCTAAATTTCTGCATCTAATGGGAATTTGTTAAATGCATATGTAATATTTCTATAATTGCACCAGTGACTCTAGTGTTAAAGAGGCCCTTTACACCACATGGAGAATGTTAGAGCTTCTCATTATTGTTAACTTTCATGCTTTCGCATAATATGCAATACTTTTTTTTTTGACACAGAGACATCAAAGTTTGGCATTTGACTTGCTAATAAATGTGTGTAAGTGCAAACACATTGCCCAGTGTTCTCAAATAATAACAACGCTGTCAAGGCCCATCTATTCCAAATACAGACACTCTTGTTTCCCAGTAAGGCATGCATGAAAATGACTGAACTCTACAAAATATAGACACACACACTCATTCACATATACAGTAAGAGACAATTTCCTTGGCTTTTAAGGTATTGTTAAGGTAGAGCAAAGAAAAGCTCCCAGAAAGAGATGACCCAAAGTTCAGGCTTTACTTCGTCCATGCTGTTGTCTACAAGGGCAGTCCATTTACCTCTCCCACCCCTCCTTCATCCTTCAGCCCCTCCCTCTTTGTTTTTCAACCACATGCTCAGCAGTCATCAGTCTTCCTCCCTGCATTTCTGTCAAATTAGCCCCTCATGATGGCCCACTTCAGAAGCTAACTCCCCCTGATGACTTACCCCCCCTACCCCCTCCCCTCCCCTCCTCCCTGTTCCCATCAGATATTTGTCTGAAGCATTGTGTTCTTTGTGATTTCATTTAAACTTTGTGACTGAATGGGTGGAAGAGACATAAATATTTACCGGTATAGTTCTGTGGATCTCAGGGGATGCAAACCTTCATGTTTAAGAAAACAAAATCACCATAAATATAATAAAGAATAGTTAAAATAACTCATGTTCTATAATATGATAACTTTTCATACCAGCTTATTTTCATACAATCATAAAATATCATATAATAGCTTTATATGATGGAAACAAAAAAGTAAGTTATTACTCACAGAGAGTCTTCCCATTTACTTGGCTATTAAACTGTAACTGGATCAAGTCATTGAGTTGATCTCGAGAACCTGTCTGGTTCATGACCAGATCATTCAGACTACTTATTAAATATTGGATCAACTGATTTATTTCAAAGATTTGTTTCAAAAGAACAGTTCTCACATAAACTCGCCAAGCAGAGCTCGAGTGAATGCCAAGGTTTTTAGTGCATGATATCTTGCATTTCTGTCTGTTCCTGACACAAGCAATCATATGGTTTTAGAAAATGTATGAATCACTTATATTATTTTTTTTTTAACTTTTTTGGGGTCATTTTAAAGCCCAGGTCCTTCCTAAGCTGCCAGGATATTGTCCATAAATCCTCCCTTTGTATTCTATTGAAGAAAGAAAGTTAAAGTTACAGGACAACAGTCCATTTAAGCAGGGTTGTCCAGTCCTGTTACCGAAGGCCACCTTCCAGCAGAGTTTTGCTCTAATCCTAATTAAACACACCTGATCCAGCTAATCAAAGTCTCCGGGTTCCTTGGAGATCAACTCTGTAGGAAAGGTGCCTTCAGGAGCAGGATTGAACACCCCTGACTTTAAGGAAGACACAGATTTCATAATGCATTTTGAATAACATGATTACAGCTGTTTAGGTCCAAAATGTTGACTGGTAAAATTCAGTGGTTGAAAAATGTTTTGTGTTCATGACTTGCAAATGTAAAGATGCGGTCACAGGATAGACTATAGTCTACATGGTCAACTCCGACTTGCGTCCATTTTCCAATACTATGCTGTGAATTATTCCTAAATCCCAAGATGGGATACACTCTAGAGCTAGGTCACAGAATCAAACCCTATCCGAGGAATTCCCTCGGGAGTGAATAGAACTTTTTACGTCCTCAAAATCTCTCAAACATCCCTTTGTCTCGAAGATAATCGGATTGTTAAGGGACAGTGCAGGAGAGGGCCCGTGGAAACAGAACTGCTATTTTTTCCACCGCATGCTAATGGCTTCAATATAAAATTACTGCCTTGAGGTTTAGAGTCTCGGAGTATTATTCATGTATTCCGCCCCTCTACAGATGGTCCCTGCTCAAGTCACTGCATATGTACAACTTGTGTTGCTACCTTTGAAATTCGCCTCAGAGAATTAAGTAGTATTTTCAGTGAAGTGGATATAATCTTATACTGGCTGGATTGGTCACAGAGGGCTAAAGGGGATGACTGGTGATAATGTAGACCCAGATGTGATGTGGATTTCTGGAAATGCTCTGATTGGTCTGGAAAGGTTGTAGCAGCATCACACAGCTCAGCTGTTAACAAGAGACAATTATAGCAGCCTGTTTGAAAAGCTAGGGGGAATGTTATATATTAAACTAATTGCTTGTTGTTATACATTTAACCCGTAGCAACTTTATTACTTAATTACTACATTTAGATGGGATGGGAACATGTCATGCTAAATGCTTTTCATAGGTAAGAAAATTGTAGAAATCTAGTGATCTGAAGCTGTCGAGAGCTGGTTTACATTACTAGACCACCCTGACCGAACACACGTTGAGTGAAAACAACAGCACCTACCCTGTCAATGCCATTGAGACCAGGGTTTTTAAAAACAAAGTATATCCCATGTTTTTCTACAGCCTTCACTGTTAACGCCATGGACTGTTAACGCTGCACAGTATATTACTCATAGATTTATTGTCATAATACAACGGTGGATTTCGCTCGTGCGACGCTTTGAAATTGTTTTGTTAAAGATCACTGACTGGCTCTTTCCTGTCCCATTTGCTCAGCTCGGTCTATCTCTACAGTTTGCCGAAACATATGGTCAAGAGGAGAAATATTTTACAGACAAAACACAGCGTGAGTAAAGTGCCGCCTTTTTTGTTCATGAAAGGGGGAACTGGACAGACTCTGCTAGCGCTCTGTTTCTGTACATCCATGACGCAGTACATACTCAGAGGAGATTGATGATTTATTGGCACTCGTGAGAGTACAATCCATTTAGCTGGTCTATAGCAGTGGTCTTCTATAGGCCAGAATCACCCTCACTCCGATTCATGCACCTCTGTCGAGGATTTATGGGGCTTTTTTTATATTGGACTTTTGATTAGGATCCAAGGCATGAGATGAATTTGCATGCATGCACAGACGGAGCAAAGCTGCTCCTTGAAAAGATGCCAGCCAGGCACTTTCTGCACAGGACAAGCACTGTGACTAATTTATGATGATGGTTTTGCCTGTTTGAAGACCCTGCCCCCAAACCCTGGACAAGATGCAATAATAAAAGCACAATTTGGGGTAGCCAAATAATAGAAAAAAATGGATTTTGTCGTTAAAGTGAGCACATCTTTAAAACCTAAAAAAAATTGGGGGAATATAGCAGTTAAAATGTTGTCTTTGTTAAACAGCAATGTTGGGATGGTTACTTTGGAAATGCAATAGGCTACAGATTACAAGTTACCCTACTGTAGTGTAACTATTTCAATTACTTTATTAAAGTAATGTAACTGATAACATTTGATTACTTTTCTAAATGTCTACTGAATGTTTTCAACTGATAATAATTTTCAAACATTTAAAGCAGACAGGGTTAACCTTACAGTAGTACTCCACACTGATTACTGTCAGACTTTCAAAATCATTCATCACTTGAATTAAGATTAGAATAATTTAATTTTAAAGCACAGCCACCACAAAATCAGACTTTTTACTTTGAGATCATTACACTGTAGTGTAACATGCATAAACAACAAATGTGGTAATAACTGATTTATAGCACGGTAATAATTCAGTAATATAATGCACAAATAAGATTCTTAATAATTTATATAAAAACGAACTTAGAAATGGACCAGATATCATGATTCATTTAGGTTTTGCTGCCCAGTTAACCAGAATGTATTTAAAATCTTCAGAATCAGAACCAGAATGAGCTTTATTGCCAGGTATGTTTACACATACGAGGAATATGTTTTAGTGACAGAAGCTCCACAGTGCGACAGAATGACAGTGACAAGACAATACACAGATAATAAAAAGAATAATATACAAATATACAAAATAGACAACGTGCAAAAACACAATATACAAAATAGACAATTTAGTATGTACAGGTATGTTAGGTGCAAATTTGAAATGTAATGCATTTTTGGTGCGCATTAAGGAATTTATTCGGTAAAAGTGTTTTCGTCGTAGTTATCGGATAAGAAATGTATCCGACTTAGTTGGGCGCATAAGTTTTTTATGCACATTTTTTGAATTTATGCACATCTTGGAGTTTCCATCCAGCATTTTTTCATTTAATTTTAAAGCACAGCCACAAAAAAAATCTGACTTTAGCACCTGTTTTTACTTTGAGATCATTCTGTCCTAGTATCTGCATAGTTCTGACAGAAAACACTGGCATCTAACAATGCCTTGGGAAAAATAACAATGAATCTTAAAAAAAAAAGGATATACATAAACCCAAATAGGAAATAAAACAGTTATCGAATAAAACGTGTCCTATTCTGTGTCCTAAACTCCTGAAACATCGGTGTCTCCTATTTTAGAGCAGTCGATGCAATTTGGGAAAGATATCAATCATATCTGTATGTGTGTGAAAATATATTTAATATATATATATATATATATATATATATATATATATATTTTCTATTCTAGTGGGGACTTAAACCTTAAAATGACAGTGACAAGACAAGACACAGATAATAAAAAGAATAATATACAAATATACAAAATAGACAATTTAGTATGTACAGGTATGTTAGGTGCAAATTTGAAATGTAAATAAGTATGCGTGTTAAATAAATAAATGTATTTTGCTCACTCTGGATAAGTACAGTTCTTGGAGAGTAGGGAGGGTTGTACCAATGATTTGCTCAGCAGTCCGGACTATCCGACATCTTGCATGTTCATATTGATTTCACAGGTCAGGGGTTGTATAGAGCACCCTATGTTTAAAAATGATGTGTGATCACTGCAAAAGCAGCTGCATTAGACCACACGTCTTTGTTTCAAGGCATTGTATTCAAATTAAATAATTATGGCTGTAGATGCTTTCAAACGCCCACAGCATGCTTCCAGATTAAGAACCACTTGTCAGCTGCGTCAGACAGCACATTAGCTGCCGGTCCAGACGACATTAGGTGTTTCCTGCAACTGATCTCCACTTTTTCTGTAGGTAGAGGCCTTCCATGCAACTTGACCCCCGTTCCCCTCCCCATGCTGCTTCCAATTGCCGAGCACATAGTCCACATTCCAGACGAGGCATGGAGGGGGGCTCCAACCCAGCTTTGACAGATCAGCAGTTAGTGATGATAGTGGTGGTCGCCTGGGATTCGCTTGCTTGCCTTTCATGTGACCCGGCGGCTTGACGTTTGTCAACTGACCCCTGAAACCGCATCTTTCATTGTGCTGGCCTTTTAATGGCCTCAGATTAGGGAGCAGACAGCCGGCAACTCAGGGTAGCCAATAGCGCAGCCTAATCTTTTGTATTTTGTATGACCAGCTGGATTTGTTGAAAGTGTGAAAAGAGTTTACCTGATGCCTCTGGGGTCGAAGACTTGGTCAGAATCGCACATGATGTTTTCAGCGCCTCGAGTAACATGTAGGATTCAGATTTAAAGTGGGGTTAAAGAATAAGCAGCCAAGGTCAAGGCAAATGTTTTCGTATGATTCATTTAAATTGCATCAATATAGAAAAACAGAACTCCGGAAGGCTGAGAAAGACTTTTTTTTTTTTCACCAGTAAGTGTACTTCGTCTGACAGCTAAATTGCACCTCTTCTTTGACTTCTGCAATTATCAGCTTTTATTAGAAATAGTATTCTGAAGTTTCTCTTTTTGTACCAGGAGTTTGGAAGGCATCATTTGCTAGGCCTGCATATGATATGACAGCACTCTGAAGGGGTATGGATACGTAAAGTGAGGTCTTGCTGACCATTTTGAAATCACAGATGTTGGGACATTTTTTGGGCTAGTCTCTTCCTTGTTTTTTTCACATTCTTGTATTCAAGTGCAATGCAAATGCAATCATACACACTAAATCCATCAATCAACACTTTATTAATGCAGATGATGTAACTGATCACTTTTTTGAATTTCACAATAATGAGGCAAACAGTGTTAACTTTACATAAAGCATTATTGGTTTTAGTGTGTTGTTTTAGGACTTAATATTCCAACGAGGCAAATGAGAGGTGGAAAAAAAAAAGTGAACCTCATAAAAGTTGCTAAGAAAAGAGCCAGTTCATAACCAACCACAAAATCAAGAGAGAGAAATTAGAAATTATGTTTTGCATAAAGAACATAAATCCCATCTTTTGATGTCAGTGTGATATGATTACCTTGATGATAAATATTAAATAATGTTAAGCAAAACTGTAAATAATTCATCATGTCAGTACTGGTTTTTGAATTTAATTTATGCTGGTTTATTTATTCTTAAATTAATTTTTAAGTTAAAATTGTGTTCAAATTACTGTAATTTTTTTATTTTCTTTATAGAAAATGTATTTTTTTATAATGAAAACAATCTAAAAATGATTTATTTACATGTTAAGGCTTGTTTTTTGATAATTTCTAGAATCATCTGTAGAATCATCTATCTTTTTCTTGTAGAACTGAAATATTTTCTTTTTTTTTTTCACTTGTTTATTCATAAACCACTGCAAAATAAAATAAAATAATTAAATTAAATTAAATTAAATTAAATTAAATTAAATTAAATTAAATTAAATTAAATTAAATTAAATTAAATTAAATTAAATTAAATTAAATTAAATTAAATTAAATTAAATTAAATTAAATTAAATTAAATTAAATTAAATTAAATTAAATTAAATTAAATTAAATTAAGTTAAGTTAAGTTAAGTTAAGTTAAGTTAAGTTAAATTAAATTATGAAATCATTTAATATTATGATTTGATTTTCTTTCTACATGATGGAGGTGCTGGCAAAAGGCAGTGCAAAAAATAAAAATAAACATGTTCACACTGTTAACTGAGGGCAAGGTGAATAAATGTTTATTTTCCCTCTGATAACATTGTTTACTGATCCAGACAGCTTGCAAGTAATATTTTTTTTTAGTCCTCATCCTCAATTTGCAATAGTTTTGACATGTACTTCATTCATTCATTCATTCAAGTTACTGGTTCCCTAATTTTTTACCAAGGTTGTGTGAGGAAACA
>NW_015552656.1:1269121-1271655 GCF_001515605.1 Sinocyclocheilus anshuiensis
ATTAAATTAAATTAAATTAAATTAAATTAAATTAAATTAAGTTAAGTTAAGTTAAGTTAAGTTAAGTTAAATTAAATTAAACCTCTATAACCCAGATGTTCCTTTGTGAGATTCACCCTCCTAACTAAGCAATTTGAATAACTTTCCCATTCGTTTCATTCAATGCTAGTGTGATCAAAATGGCTTAAGTGACACTTTTGTTTAGCTTCTCCACATCTCCGGCTGACGCTGTTCCTTTGGCACCGGTAGCTTAGATGAAATCACTCGTAAGGAAGAACGCTGAGATATGTCTTTTGTCACTTCAACAACATTCTGTCCTACAAAAAAAGGGGGGAAAGAAAGAAAAAAAAAACATAAAGGAAACAATAGAGGTGTTGCTAGGTTGCAAATTCTCTCCGAAAAGCAACCTTCTTTTGTTTTTTCGCTTCTTTAGAGAATGTCTTTGAGATCTTCCACTGTGCGGATGGCCATGCACTTTCTTTTGGGAAGGGTGGGGAAGTGAAAGGGGAGGGTTCCGGGGTTGTTAGTAGCCGGGGATGAGGGTCCGTGAGCTGTCAGTGTGCCCATTTGGCCTGAGGGTGAGGAAGGCCTCCTGCAGGCACAACTCTATGGAGGAATGCACCTCCTGAGGAGAAGCTGTCTAAGCTCTGAGCTTGCGGCTCACGGATGGAATGTCAGGTCAAACGCATCGTGCTCCGGACTCCTCCTCTCCTCTCCTCTCCTCTAACAAGTCTTCTCCTATCTCCTGCATTCATGTTTCCCCACACAGTTAATTTCATCTCACTGTTTTGGTCTAGCAATGAAGTATGCAACACCAGTCTGTTAATGTGTGGTTTGCAGTTACTCATTTTTTGATCAGTATTCTTGTTTATTTCTTAACAGAAGAGTAAAACTGCATTGGATTGATAATTGATTCTTCATTGCTGAGTAATGAATAGAACAAGATGTTTCCCCAAAGTAACAGCAGGGTGATTTTTCAAAAAAAAGCTAAATAAAAGGATAGTGTTTTCACAGCAGGCTATTTCAATAATTACATTCTGCTGTAAAATAAAATAAAATGAAATGAAATTAATTAAATTTATTAGGCTTAAAAATGTGGAGGGGTCAGTTGAGAGGTTATTGAAGGAGGGATTATTAGGTTATATTTGTTTCTACACTTCAGAAAATAATATTCTTTATAGTAAAATATTTTTTTATAATTAAAAAAATCTACAAATTATTTATTTACATGTTGAGGCTTGTTTTTTGATCATTTCTAGAATCATCTAGAATCATCTTTTTTCCCACTTGTTTATTTGTAAACCGCACTGCAAAATAAAATAAAATTAAATAAAATAAACAAATAAAAATAAACAAATAAAATAAAATAAAATAAAAGTTGTGGTGACAAAATCTGGTTGCAAGGGTGTTCTTGGTGATTGTTAGGTTGTTGAAACATGGGTTGCCAGGGTATTCAGGGTGGTTGCTGATTGGTCTTAAATTCCCGACACTCAAGTTTTATTCTGTATATTTGGCTGTATATATGATTTTTTTTTTCGTCTGTTTTATTGTCCACCAAGTTGATTGTTTAAAGTAACAGTACATAATTTGTGGTGTTATTTATGTCAATTTACACAAAAAGGGAGAAAGTTTCACATAGGTTAGGTTATTTGCCATAGTAATGGTGTTTACCTTAGCAATCACCACGAAATGGCTTAACGTCACTTTCAAATGTTCTTTAGTCTGTGCCTTTTATATCAGGCCTTAAGAACATCGCAAGTTCCCACAAGTGCACAGATACTTTGGCGAAATCTCCATCAAAAATCTCAAAGCCTATTTCATCGCAATAACGTAAGGAAAGAACGTGTGTAAGCTGGTAGTTTAGTGCAATCAGAGCTCAAAGGGGAGCCCAGAGGTGAGCTTTTGAAGCGGTTTTGTTTCTTGCGGGCTCTAGTTTGTCAGGCCCCCGGGGGCCGATGGAGATGAGGAAGGAGAAGGCGGCGCTCGGCAGCCAACGGAGCTTAAATCACTCTCCATTTCACACACAGGAACACATGGGAAGGAGTAATATTATGCGTAACCCTGGCAACCGGTCCAAGTCATCAGTTTCAATTCTGGCAGCGGTAGGCACGGTCCAGTGGCGCTGTAAGAAAGGACCCTAATCTGGAAGGAGGGCATGGGCGGTTATTACATTTCCTTTCCCACTTGATGCGTGGAATGGGGAGGCTCAAGGGGTTATGCGGCCACGGAAGCAGGGGATATCGTTAAAAAAAAGCCTCCTGGGGTTTGTATTTTGGGCCGCTGATGGATTTCCGAAAGGTGTTGTTGCTGACAAAGTACTTACATTTCCACCCTTCTGCTTTCTTCACAGTTCCTCCGAAGGAACCGCAGGTGACGTGTCGATCAAACACCTATCCCAAAGGCTTCTACTGCAGTTGGCACCTTCAGCATCCCACCTACATCCCTACAGACTTCGAAGTCGATGTCCAGTAAGTTTACTTGTCTGCTTTTCTCTTCATTTGCAACTCCATCTGTCAAGTCTCGCTTCCCGCTCT
>NW_015552656.1:1271707-1273254 GCF_001515605.1 Sinocyclocheilus anshuiensis
TGTCATGCCCTCTCGTGTTCGGCGGAGGCTTTGAGACACACTGAGCTCATCTGAATCAGTGATCTGTGCAGTCAGACGCTGTCTGCTGAGAGCTGATTAGGTCTGTCTGACTCTGAGTGCTGGAACTCAAGGCAGTATAAGTGGACTCTCCGTCGAAAGCCCCTGCGGAGCAACCCTGCACACACTAGAGCTCCATCTCTCTTTCTCTCTATCCCTCATCTGTCCACATCTGTCTGGACAACCGTAGAGTGGCTTTATCCTCATCAGTCACCAAATGGAAGCGCACTAGTACTTACAAACACTAACACGATCACACTGAATGCTGCATGTTAAATAGCTAAAGATGTTAATGCAATAAATAAATGGAAATTTGGAGCACATGAAATGGGATATTGTAATATATGAACATATAGCTAATATAATATACATATACATATAACTAATCATATTAGTATGATTTCTGAAGGATCATGTGACACTGAAGACTGGCGTAACAGCTCCTGAAAAAGCTTTGCTAATCCATTAAGTTTTGTACATTGTGCAGTTTAGGTCATTACACATAATTATACAAGAGCATAATGTCAGGACTAGACATTATCTACATGACAAGTGATTTATGTATGAAAATGTGCCACGAGCTGCTTGAAGTATAACCCCAATAAAGCTTCATCAAAACCTAATAAATGATTTTGCAGTGCGCGCGCAGAGCTGATATCAGGAGGTTTAAAGGTCAGCTACAAGGCCTCGGCCCAGATGTACCCTAGAGGCGAGTAAATGGCAGCCCCTAATTTAACATATCTGCTGTTCTCATGCCACTGGCACCACTGCAGAACATCAGAATAGATTAATAATGGTTGCCTCTTCCAGAAATTAAATACATTTATTCCATACAACAATAACCAGTGCTGGGTAGATTACTTACTAATTGTAATGACTAAATGTGATCCGTTACTTATTACATGACAAACATTGTAGTTAGTAATGTAATCCATTACATTAAACATTTTGGGTAATATGATCAGACTACTTTTTGATTACTTTTAGATTACTTTTGACTTAATTCGTTTATCACATTGATTTAAATTGGATAATCTTGTACCATATTGATATAAAAATACAAAGAATAATTGCATTTTTAAAAGCATTTTTAAGTGTAAAAAATAGAAATCTTCAAAATGTTAGTGTTTTTACTGTATTTTTTATCAAATAAATGCAACATAAGAGATTGAAGTGACAAATGTCTTAAAGATACCAAACTTGCGATTGAATGGTAAGATACTTGAATACATGTTCAGTACAATATATATTCAATCAAAATTGTTCATTTTCCTCGTATTTTATAACAGTAAGACTTTATAATCACGTGCAGAAGAATATGCATTTTTTTTTAGCTAAAAAATTAATCACTCACAGCACACAATATTAGCAGGCAATGTCACAGCATGCATTTTTAAAATGAGTTTTTAATGGATAATTTGTTAGTTTTGAATAGAAATTACAAATAACCATTGCCCCAAAGGAACTAATTAGTTGACTACTATTATATT
>NW_015552656.1:1273988-1274425 GCF_001515605.1 Sinocyclocheilus anshuiensis
ACTGCTGAGCGGACTGAGGAGCAAGGAACGAAGAGAGACGAGGAGTACATCAATCCAAATGGGTTTAATTAATACAAGGGACCACTCACGCAATACATGTAGACATAGACATGAACATGACCTGAACAATACCGGACCCTGGAGCACACACAGGGAACACTATTTATACACACAGGAGGAGGGGATGACGAGACACACCTGGGAGCAATGAAACACTAATCAGGGGAGGAACAGGAAACTTACCAAATAAGGTCATGGGAAGGCACATGGGGAGCAGGACACAAAACATGGAACAGAGTCTGACATAACGCCCCCCCTCCGGAAGGCGTGTCCTCACGCCATATAACATCCAATGGGGACGGGGGGTTGGGCACTCTGGAGGTCCCTCAGGACAGACACGGGACAGTGGGCCTCCAGAGCGGTACCCGTTCCGGGTG
>NW_015552656.1:1274928-1282074 GCF_001515605.1 Sinocyclocheilus anshuiensis
GACCAGGAAACAAAAACTTTCAAAAAGGCGGAAAGAACCAAGACGAGGAGAAGGGGCGCCGCTTACTTTTGTTTCGGTCCGCTGTTCTGTCATGATGCACACACACGAGGAACGAGGAGACGCTGGAGAATACTTTACCAAGTCTTTATTTTCAGGAACCAAGGGAGACGAACTCAGGAAGACGTTTAACAGCGGACAGAGAACTTGGGACTGGGAACACTATTTATACACACAGGAGGAGGGGATGACGAGACACACCTGGGAGCAATGAAACACTAATCAGGGGAGGAACAGGAAACTAACCAAATAAGGTCATGGGAAGGCACATGGGGAGCAGGACACACACAAAACATGGAACAGAGTCTGACAGCATGACTATTATTAACATATTGTCTGTTTATTAGTACGTATAAAGCACATATTCTTCATGACCCTATTCTACATCCCTAATCTTATCCAATACCTAAACTTAATAACTACCTTACTAACTATTAATAAGCAGAAAAGTCGGTAAATTTAGGTAAAAAAAACACCTAAACACATAAAGTGTGACCGAAAACATATTCCATTCTTTGTTATTAACATCATGAAGTGCATTAAACAGTATGTCAAAGTTTCCCAAACTGGGGTTTGTAAAGGAACTCCAGGGGGTTTGTGAGTTTAATGAAAAGCGAATAATCGATTAAATCATGAAAATGTAAAATTAAAATAAGCCATTTTAAACTAGCATCGATCAAAATAAAACATTTACTAAAAAGATTTAATTTGTTTACCTGCATGTGCATGTGACCATTAACCAAAATTTGAAAACGCAAAGACTTTCTGAATATACATAAGTGGTAGCTATTTTAGAAAGGAAAATTTAAAAGATGAAAAAATAAGAATCAATTCTGAATAATGTATTGCTATTGTGTAAATATGTAGTCATGTAATCAGTTGTGGTCTGATTACGAGTATGTTAAAATGTAATATAATCTAATTACAAGCACTTATTTTTTGGAATCTGATTACTAAATCCAGATTACATGTAATCAGTTACTACCCAGCTCTGACAATAACTTAGTGTCACCATATAAGAACTTCATCCAATCATTTAAAATCTGTGGTCTTTTACTTTTTCATGGCATTGAAAAGTAGAGAAGTAATGAAGTAATTCATTTTTAGATTAAATATTCTGTTACAAAATAAAGTACTAATGTCATGAGGCTTCAGAAGATAAAGTTTTAGATCTTTTTTCTTCATTTTTCTTCAGACACAACCAGAGGCCCTTAGAGGTGATGAGGGATGAAGTTCATAAGAACAGATGCCATGTGAAGTTTCCAGAACTTTTCTCCAGCTTTCCTTACCGGGTCAACGTCACGGCAGTGAACTCGCTGGGTCGTGCTTCCAGCGCCATCAGCTTCGAGGAGTCTTCAATAGGTACAGTGTTTTTGGATGCGATTAATCACAATTAATCGTTTGACAGCACTAATAAATATATTGAAATGCATGACACTTATTTTTCTTACCTCTTTTTTCCCCTTGGTTTAAGCAGAAATCTAACCAAATTTAGAGAGGTTTATGCTTAAAACAAGGTCAAAAATATTGTCCAATGAGGTATAAAAATAGTTTGCTTTTAAAGTGAGCAATTTATCTTGTCTACAGGATGTTTAGATATTTCTTTGAGAAACAAAGGCAAAATACTGATTAGAAATTTTTTACATTTTTTTTTTTTTTTTTTGAAGTCCAGCCCTTCCTCTCAGCATGCCCAGACATAAAAATTATCATCCGAATAGCCGACATTTAAACAACATCAACAGTGTTTGAAAGTCGTAAAGAGTGTTTCGCTCAAGCCAGGTCAAGGCCTGAGCTATAAATCCACACCAAGTAATTTTGAAATTTTGAAGTAGCAAAACTGAGTAGTATTTTCTTGTAAAACATACTGCAATAATCGTTATATATGGTTTCATTGCAGACACAGAAAATATCATTTACAAGTAATTTTGATGTGAACACATTGAATTGCTTGGAAAAAAAAAGCCTCATTCCCAGAGTCATTCTGAAAGTCCTATTCATTATTAACCTTGTATGATATACTGGGGTTGAGCAAATAGACCTTGCAAAAACATCTAGCTCATATTTGCCAGACACTCTTGTAACTTATAATCATCTCCTTTTTTTGAAAGAACAAAACGCATGCTTGCAAACAGAAGTGAAGAAAATATCTCCAATATATCGTCTGGTTGATGGTGGTGGGTGTTGCTGAAGTGGCTTCTGGCAACTAAATAGAATGCTTACATGCATGGCTACATGTGTGCTTGATAGTAATAAAAATGCTAATGCAGTCTGGATCACTGGATTGACAACGAAAATACGTTCCCTCTGGTTCTAGTGTATATTTTATAGAAAATGGATTCCTTTTAAAATGCATTTCGTATGTAACAGCTATTTGATTTCATTTGAAAAAAAGCAACTTATGATTAGCATATATTTTAGTGACAAGTAGGGAACATATCGATGAAAGTACATCAAAGAAGTAAATTGCCTTATAATGGAACTAAAGCATGCAGACTATTACATTTTGACCACAACTTCAAGATACATGGGAACTAAATATAATAAATTAAAATAATATCTTTTTTTTCAGCTACACTGCAAAAATTATTTTCTTTAACAGATTTTTTTTATTATTATTATTATTATTATTATTAAATGCACAATGACTCCATACTCCTGATTATCCTGAAGCCACTATGTGTCTGCTATGAATAGTAAAGGGAACGGGGCTCAGAAACATCTCTTTGTCCTCGTGTGTATGTGTTTGTGTGCGAGTGAAGCTAAAACCGCAGAGCAAACAGAATGATTCTTGGACACCGCAGCTCGAGAAGTAGAGAAAGGCCACTCTGTTGCTCTCTGCTTATTTCCCATAAACCTTAGCTCCAAAAGGCTTTCCTAATATTCAGGAGACGCCGCTGCTCAAAAGACATCTCGAGAAATGTCACAGTGTGGCTTCTTTAGGAGACGTGTGTGTTATGTCAAACTGATTTTCTGCTCAGAGGGACGAGCTGCGGATCATAAAGAGGAGATCTCAGCACTATTCATCATTCATCTCTTTTTCCATTATAGTATTTCGCTAGTGGCATTTGTCATGAGTGATTCTTACTACGTAGCCACTAAAACTGTGTTCTTTTTGTACTGAGCCTTGTCACAACTCGTATACCATTAGCATCTCAACTATAGAGGTATGTTCACACTTCCTAGCTATGCTAAAGCAATAGTTTACGCAAAAATATCTCATGACTATTATGACATTACTAAAACTGTATGGCTTACTGAGAAAAACTAAATGAGAAATTTAGAAGAATGTTCAAGCTGCTCTATTCCATGTAGTGAAAGTAAGTTTCAAATGAAAGCAAGCTTCAAGCTTTAAAAAGACAAAGTACCTTAAAGATGACCCAAAAGTCTTTCCAATCCCAAAAACCTTTGTTTTTCCATGCACTTGTCAAATCCTAACTTTTCAGATTTTGGACTATTTTCTGCAATAACATGTCTTCTTACAGATTAGTTGAAACAAAACATCCAAAATACACATTTAAGTGTGCATTTTATGATACTTTATCTATTTGCATCTGTAGATTTCAATTTCAATACATATTTTCTTAATTTTTTCTTAACATTTCTTAAAATTAGCAAGAAATCTCTACTTCCATAGCACTTACATTCACAACAATTTACAGTTTTAGTTTCACTCATATCTATTTTATATTTGTCTAATTTAAGTAAGATTTTATAAAATAATTTACATAGTATATATATATATATATATACAGTGGTGTAGTGGTGCCTGCAGAAGTGGGTATACTCTTAATTTATGCCCCCATTTTTTTAAGCGGCCCAGCAAAGGATGAACGGCCTGTGTTATAAACAGTGACATATAAGAGTCAATACTAGTCTTGCATATTTAGTTCACCCCAAAAGCAGTGACATGTAAGAGTCAAGACTAGTCTTGCATATTTATTTCTCCCCAAAATGGGCCAATAGTATTTGCACATTTTCACTTTCTGTAACTTCTGCTACTTGACTTACTGGAGTAAAGATCATTATGAAATTAATATTAGCCACAAAAGAGGTGCAGATTTTGCAATAAATAATTAAAATGTAAAAAAAATTGCATAGACTGCAACAATTAACATTTTGCAGAACCTCTAGTAGTCAAGCTATTTTGTTTAGTTATCTGTAGGAGAATCATGATCTCTATTTGATACAAAAAAAAAATTGTGATCAATTTATCCAGAATTGTGCAGCTCTACTTTTCTCCCATGGCATACAGTGACGGGCAAATAGTAACCCCCTGCCTACTCCCCCCATATCTTTTACAATTAATGCATAGGCTATACTATATAGTGCAAAAAAATAAAATAAAAAATAAATTATAATAAAATTGTTTAGAGCATTTTTAATACAATTGAGCACTAGTCAAGCTGCGATATCAAACAGGACCACAAGGAGACGCCAAAAGATCACTAAACCTACTGCCTTGACCTGACTGTACAGCCTACTATACGGATCCATTCAGAATCTAAAAAAACACTACGTAGCCACTAAAACTGTGTTCTTTTTGTACTGAGCCTTGTCACAACTCGTATACCATTAGCATCTCAACTATAGAGGTATGTTCACACTTCCTAGCTATGCTAAAGCAATAGTTTACGCAAAAATATCTCATGACTATTATGACATTACTAAAACTGTATGGCTTACTGAGAAAAACTAAATGAGAAATTTAGAAGAATGTTCAAGCTGCTCTATTCCATGTAGTGAAAGTAAGTTTCAAATGAAAGCAAGCTTCAAGCTTTAAAAAGACAAAGTACCTTAAAGATGACCCAAAAGTCTTTCCAATCCCAAAAACCTTTGTTTTTCCATGCACTTGTCAAATCCTAACTTTTCAGATTTTGGACTATTTTCTGCAATAACATGTCTTCTTACAGATTAGTTGAAACAAAACATCCAAAATACACATTTAAGTGTGCATTTTATGATACTTTATCTATTTGCATCTGTAGATTTCAATTTCAATACATATTTTCTTAATTTTTTCTTAACATTTCTTAAAATTAGCAAGAAATCTCTACTTCCATAGCACTTACATTCACAACAATTTACAGTTTTAGTTTCACTCATATCTATTTTATATTTGTCTAATTTAAGTAAGATTTTATAAAATAATTTACATAGTATATATATATATATATATACAGTGGTGTAGTGGTGCCTGCAGAAGTGGGTATACTCTTAATTTATGCCCCCATTTTTTTAAGCGGCCCAGCAAAGGATGAACGGCCTGTGTTATAAGCAGTGACATGTAAGAGTCAAGACTAGTCTTGCATATTTATTTCTCCCCAAAATGGGCCAATAGTATTTGCACATTTTCACTTTCTGTAACTTCTGCTACTTGACTTACTGGAGTAAGGATCATGAAATTAATATTAGCAACAAAAGAGGTGCAGATTTTGCAATAAATAATTAAAATGTAAAAAAAATTGCATAGACTGCAACAATTAACATTTTGCAGAACCTCTAGTAGTCAAGCTATTTTGTTTAGTTATCTGTAGGAGAATCATGATCTCTATTTGATACAAAAAAAAAATTGTGATCAATTTATCCAGAATTGTGCAGCTCTACTTTTCTCCCATGGCATACAGTGACGGGCAAATAGTAACCCCCTGCCTACTCCCCCCATATCTTTTACAATTAATGCATAGGCTATACTATATAGTGCAAAAAAATAAAATAAAAAATAAATTATAATAAAATTGTTTAGAGCATTTTTAAGCACTAGTCAAGCTGCGATATCAAACAGGACCACAAGGAGACGCCAAAAGATCACTAAACCTACTGCCTTGACCTGACTGTACAGCCTACTATACGGATCCATTCAGAATCTAAAAAAACAGCTTCAGGCTTCAGCAGCGTCCATTATAAAACACTCTGCTTTTAAGCCTAATACACGCTGAAAAGAATAATTCTGGACGTAACTCTAAGCAATCTCTAATGAAACGGTCGGGTTTTCTCTGTAGCTGTTTTGAACTTAGGCTACTGTTTGAAGGCATTCGTTTACTGGATCCTTGGACTGAAAAGTTTACAGAAGTTTACCGTTTTAAAAAATCTGATCGCAAAAGCATGCTTCTTTTCCTTTTTAAGGTATTGTTTTCATTATAATGTACATATTCAAATTAGTAGTCAATAATTAAATATTATTTTATCACTCTTCTCGAGATGAGAGGCGAGAGCGGGTGCAATCATCAATCAAATTTAAAGGGAAGCCGGCGCATCCTGAGCGCATCTATTGTCTTTACTGGGTGTGTTTAGGGAATATTGGCATTTATTTACATGTGATTTGATTAGCTAGTCATGGTGGACTGTCATGATTTTGGCTAATACAGGACACTAATGAATGATGCACATCAGAGGGGATTTAGAAGTGGGTATACGGAAAGCCGACTGATAAAGAAGTGGGTATACGCCATATACCTGCGTATACCCTCCACTACACCACTGGTTATAGGCTATGTTGTTTTTTTATTCTAATATAGCCCATGCAAAGGACATTTTCATAGCATTTCAGAAAGTTGTCATGGTAAGACAAAATTAAAGCTATAGAAGGAGTGCACAATGCCAGAATGGGGTAGTTTTAAAGAGTAATGGAATTTGAATGAGATTTAGAATGTTCTTTTTGAAATTGTGTAGTATAGCAAACATTTTGACTGTCAACATAAAGTCTGGTCCACATTGTAAATCATTCTCGACAAGTGTCGCTTGTTTTGTTGGTTAGCATGGTCTTGTTAAAACCTCTGCTAGTAGATGCCTGTTTTTTTAGAACGCAAGTTTTTCCATAGCACCCATTCAAAACAAAGAATGTAAAGAAATATACTGGGTGCGGGAAAAAATGATTTACCATATAGCAGATATTTAACTTCTGGATTTTTGGAGGCCCCTTAAAAGGGTAAAATGTTAAATTGTATTTTGTTATATTTATGCTGACACCTGTTGGTATGGATGTAGCATTATAAGTATTTTGGATATTGGTTTTAGAACAGTAAGTGATGCGCAGATGTTGTTTATTTTTTATTAGTGCTGCCAAACGATTAATCGCGATTAATCGCATCC
>NW_015552657.1:0-150 GCF_001515605.1 Sinocyclocheilus anshuiensis
ACTTGTGCCGCGGATCAAAAACCCAATGCAAGACAGACTCAAAGCACTCGCTTGCTTCCTCGCCTTTCGCCGTGTTAATAGCACTCCAACCTGTGCTCACACGCTTACCATCAAAGCGATCGGTCATCCAAAACTCAAACACTTCAGTTG
>NW_015552657.1:545-3526 GCF_001515605.1 Sinocyclocheilus anshuiensis
CTGTAGCGAATATCTTGCTAAAACTTTGGGCTTTCCTCAGAACTCCGTTAACATCATTTCCCTGAACCTTTGTGTGTATGTGTGTGTGTGTATGTGTGTTTTAGCTTAGTTTAATGTCATCTAGAATAGCCAATAAAGTTTTGTTTAATTTATAAAGAAGTATTGTCTGGTGTCGTGACAATTTTAAAGTTAAAACTCTGCCTAGATCCTTGTTACCTTGCTCAAAATGAATAAGATTACCAGTTTGTTTATGTGTCGTTGGCCACGAAGTAATACGAACAGAATCGGTAATATACACGGACGTTAACGTTTCGCTGGATGACCGTTGATAAAGTGTAAACTATCAAATTTGAAATCAGTTCTAATCAGGTTGACTCCGAATTTTCAGATTCGAGTCCTCTCAAAACCTGAATTAATTAATAATAATTAATTCCCTAAGAAAAGTAATCTGACATTACATATGCAGCATAAAATGAAGGGTCGACTCTTTAGCTTTAGTCATTAAGGTCATAGGTGTGAGCAGTAAACACACTTGAACCCTCAAACCAGAGCAGCAATCGAAGCGCAAACATTGCACCTGTCATCTCATTAGAGGAAGTGTGGCTGACTGCTGGGCAGATGCTTCCTGTTATCAGCAGCCATAGTAAATAGGCTGCCCTTCTACCGGATTCACTGAGCTGTCAAAGAGTAACCGCTGCCATTACGTGGCTAAATCCTCTAACAGGGATTCAACTCATTAAATAAGAACGGTATTGATTCGGGACAGCAGGGGTTTACAGGAAACCGGGATCATGCACGTTTGAACTGGGAAATCCTTTGAAAAGAGGAGGTGTAATGAGAAGGATGTCAGAACGTTTGTTAGAAAAACACTCATGCTAATACCCCTTTTCCACCAAGGCAGTTTGAGTGCTGGTTCGGAGCCAGAGCCTAGTTTCAAATCGGTTCTTTGTCTTTCGACACCCAAAGCACCAGCTCCGAACCAGGAAAAGTGGCAAAAAAAAGTAAGTAGCACCAAAACATTGCTGGTCTAGAAGTAAGAACTGCTTGCATCAGGGGCTGGGGGCGGGGTTACCGTGACCAACAAGATGAACAGAAACTTTTGACCGCCATATTTGAAATAGCAGCTAAATATGAACACGTTGAATTTGACGTGTTTGGATGCCGATGTAGATTCGCAAAGCCATGAACATCAATAGCAATGCAACGTCCATCATTGTTAGTCTAAAGAGTGCTTTTTGGTTGTTCAGTGTGAAAGGCGCCGCCATTTCACATGAAGGGTGTAAACTGTGTATAATCATCGACTGTGTGTAAGCACACGCTAATTATTGCAGGATACGTTGCCATAGTGACACCCGTAACCCGGAAGTTCTAAGAAACCTTTTCCGGAGGTAACTTACAAGTGCGCAAGCGCAGTTCGCCAGCGCCATTTTTGAGCTGTTTGTAAACAAATAGCCAAGCATAAGCTAAGCTAACTGAAGCTAACGCATTTGCATTGGAGCATATGCAAAGCTAGTAGCATTGAAGGCTAGCGGCTAGCACGTAGCATTGTGTGGTCTTAAATGCAGTGTTTTGAAGTGTTGATGTGACCTAAACGTGTGTATCTGAACCCTCACACTAGTGGGCTCTTTCACCTCATCCCTCTCTCTTTCATACTGATTTCATCATATCTCTTGTCTTCCTCTCCTCCCATTGAAAAGAACAGACAGATGCAAAACTTTATAAACCTTATTGCAACGTGATTTTCACCAAACATCAGATTACCGATCCCACAATTGGTTATAATCACGTTTGTTTAAAAGGTTTGTCTTCTTCCCTTCAGCTGTTTACTCTTAGCAGTTTAAACGGCCACAGCTGTTGTTGTTTCGTTTCGAAAATTGATCCTGGTCATGTGATTAATTCAGCTATAACTGTTCTTATAATATGAATGACATCTGTAGATATTACGAATTTAAATAATTAGGGATTTGACATTTTAATTTCATTTCATAATTAATTACAGATTTGGAATTTACCTTTCATTTCAAAATTTAATTTCAGTTCTTGCTTTCACATAGCAACAAATATTTACTGATTAATTTAATTATAAATTGCTCTTATAATCTAATGACAACAACATTAGAATTTTTAATCATTAACTATCAATAGGGCTCTGAAATTTTAAATTTCATCTGTAGCTCATCAGGGTTGGGTTACCCTGCTTCAAGGTAATTATTGCTTAATTTTAAATTGAATTGCTCTCATCAATTTTAATGATAACATCATTAAATTTTAACCAGGAAATACCATTCCTAACTTGAAATTCTAATTTCATTTGCAGTTAAGTTCTGCGTCTACCCGTTAGGCCTTCTGTCCTCGCTCCTTCAGTTATTTAATTAACTCAGCTAAATTTTCATAAGTTTGCCCGTTTGGCTTAAGCCTGTTGGTGGAAAAACCCCAAAACGAAAATTATGGTTTTCCTCAGCACTTAGGTTAAAGTTAGTTTTCCTGCTAACACAGCAAAACCAACCCCCTAGGGGTATCAATTTAACAGCGCCACCACCCTGTCAATTTTTTTTTCTAACATTTGGGGGCAAAACTTCTCTCTCCTTCTTCTTCTTCTCTTTCTCAGCTGTCTTATTCGGATTTGACTGCTGCTGCTGTTTGCTGGGATTTTGCCTGTGAAAATCATAAAGCAGAGATTTTTAGCAATTGAACAGGTATTTGTGAAACTTGAGAACGTTGGTTCAAAATTGTCTTCCATTTACCTTCCACTCTCTTGCGAAACCCTACCCAGCTAAGAGGACTGATAGGCATCCGCCAAAATTTGAACAAGCATCTAGGAACGATCTAATTGGTGGACGGTGTGGTATTAAGAAATCCCCATTCTTAACCAAAAGGGAAAAGAGAAGAGAATTAAGAGAATTTAATTCTGCTACCAGAAAAGGGTATTTTGCTGTTTTATCTTTCACTCTCATCGTACCATTAGTACCATTAACTTACAA
>NW_015552657.1:5218-7415 GCF_001515605.1 Sinocyclocheilus anshuiensis
CCATCATCATTGAACTCCACATCAAATTCGAAGCCCTCCTGGACACGGGAGCCGACATCACTCTAATGTCAACTGAACTCCTTGAAGAAGTCCAAGAAAGAACAAAGAGGTCTAATAGCACCCTCAAACTTCAAAGGTGCGAGCTGAACCTTCAAGCATATTCCCACAAGGGTCTACAATTAAAACACATGGCCCCAATTCACCTAACTGTGGGACCAATGGACCTTGTTCACCCAGTATACGTCTCTCCACTCAACACGTATCTACTCCTCATTGGAAAAGACCTGCTTAATCGCTTTGAACCCTTAATTGACTTCAAGCAACTAAAGATATGGACGCAAGTCTGCGAGCCTCTACCCTTCCAGTCAGTAGACTCCAACGAGTCGCAGTGTCAGACCACAGACACCGCCGCCAATTCACTGACTGATGTCACACCACAGACACCGCCGCCAATTCACTGACTGATGATGCAATATCAAAGCCAGGGCCCGGGCCAAGCTCAACTCCAAGCAGCAAGAACCTGGACCCTTTCCTCTGCTCATTGCAGGCGCCTGACTCAGACTCAGGCCCCCTTCGAATCATGACTGCCATAAACCATGCCAAGCCGCCACACAAAGAGTGGAACACACCCTCGTCCAACAGAGAACGAGACTCCCATGCTGGTACCCGACCTAAACAGAGGAACAACCACTGGGATGGACCGCGTGGACGACAACACTCACCTGAACGCCACTGGGAAAAATCTTGGGACCAATCCAGACCTCGTGAGACTCGATGGGACAGATCGTGGAATCAGCCCAACTCATTTGGAAACTCAAGAGGAAAAGGCTCATGGGAATCCAACGGAACCTCCAAGGGAAAACGACAGACGCACCCTGGAGCAACCAGTCCAAGGAATCCACGAAGGAACTCGCAAAGATTCCAAGCTGACCAAGCTCAAACTGAATCCACACAAGAACAAAACACATCACCGTGTTTGTCGCACCAACTTACCACTGCAGTCAACCTCAAGAACCTTCGATCTGGTCAAACAATGCCAGACGCATGCGCCATGATCAGTGAGCAAGAAGCTGCAATACCTGCCTACAGCAAGAGTGTCAGCGTCCGCCTCAACATGCGACCTGGCCACTCTCTCGACAGTAAGCTAGGCTTCTTCCAACCTTCCAGGACCTGCCTAAGACTAAGACCTTGGAAGCCACACCTCTCATTGAAGTCTCATCTCGTGCTATGTATGTGTTGTTCAACAACTGTACGGCCAAAGACATCAACATTTCCAAAGCCAGTCACCTGGGATGGCTCATCAACCAGACGTTCCATGACTTTGAGCTAACGGTACCGGTCATAGGCCACATACCAGTCCAACTACTTAGACTGCAAGGTGAGTGTCGTCTGTGATTTCTGATCGGCAGAGGCTTTCTCTGGGCACTGGCAGAATAGAAGTGATGGCAATGGAACCATTGCCATCACTTCTATTCTGCCAGTGCCCAGAGAAAGGGTCTGCCGATCAGAAATAACAGATTACACTCACCTCGCGGTCTATGCTGTCTCAACACAGCCCGCGACAGAATCACCTGCACAGATGACCGTCAAGGCCCAGAGCCCCTCAAATGACTCAACAACAGAGGAACCCTACACCGGATTCAGCGCACAAATCCAACAGATGCTGAGTGAGGCGGATGCCCTCCACAAGGAAGCAGATCGCCAAGGACTCAAAGAGGTTCTGTACAAGTACAAGGACTCCTTCGCAAAGGACTCCCTGGACTGTGGCCTGACCAACATCCACAGTGTGCGCATCCCGACAAGCTCAAATGCACCACCCACATTTGTGCGGTAGTACAAGATTCCAATAGCGTCATATGACCCAGTGCAAGAAATTGTTGACTCCATGCTGGAAAAGGGGGTCATCCGGCCCTGTAACAGCACATACTCTGCTCCGATATGGCCAGTCATGAAACCCAACGGCAAATGGCGGCCCACTATCGACTATCGCACGTTGAACCAGCAAGTACCCTTGTCACAATGGCCGATGACTCAGCGATCCTTTCCACAATGGACGTCGACTCGGGATTTTGGACAATCCCCGTCCACCCTGATGACTAACACAAGCTGGCATTCACCTTTGCCAATCGACAATACACCTTCACACGGTGTCCCTTTGGCTATGCCAACTCACCAGCTGAATTCAACATCTTCCTGA
>NW_015552657.1:8304-8578 GCF_001515605.1 Sinocyclocheilus anshuiensis
AAGACAAAGATCTCGATGACCAAACTGATGCCCTCGACAAAGCAGGTGCATTACACGGAGAGTCCTGGACATGTCCTGAACTCCCACCCACCCCATCAGTGACTGCTATAACCCGCCACCAGCACGCCACTGGCGCGCAAAACCCCCCCTCCTCCCACGTTGAACTGTCACCTCAATTCGCCGCTGATGATCTCCTTACCCTCCAAGCTTCGGATCCAACACTGCAAACTATTGCAGCCCACCTGTCAAACCCATTAACTCATCCCATTTCCAC
>NW_015552657.1:9004-9444 GCF_001515605.1 Sinocyclocheilus anshuiensis
GGACCCCTACCACGGTCAACACGGGGTAACAAATACTTCCTCAACGTGGTTTGCGAATTCACAAAATGGGCAGAGTGTCTCCCAGCTCCCAACGGTACAGCAGAAACGACAGCCTGCCTTTTGATGAACCACATCTTCTCAAGGTTCGGACTGCCCTTAAGGGTCAACTCTGACCGAGGAACCCACTTCAAGTCATGCAGGAAGTGTGGAAACTATTGGGTATACAGGCCAAGCTCCATATAAGCCATCACCCATTTCCTCAGGTCAAGTGGAACGAGTCAACAGGACAGTGGTCAGCATGTTGAAGAAGTATGTGTCCGCCAACCAAAAGGATTGGGATACTAAGCTTCCTCTGGTACTGATGGCCGTCAGGGCCACCCCTCACCGGTCTACCGGAGTACCCCCGTTCGAGATGATGACGGGGCGACAAATGACACTAC
>NW_015552657.1:9593-9955 GCF_001515605.1 Sinocyclocheilus anshuiensis
GAGTTGCATCAACACCTGAGAACAACTTTCGCCTTCGCGCAACAACAACTCCAAAGAAGTGCGGAAGGTCGAAAAGCCTACTACGACCAAAAGGCCTCTCACCAGGAACTTAATGTCGGAGACAAAACATGGTACTACAGCTTCGCCCAACCAAGGCAGAACACTCCCCATTGCCTGTCAAAGAAATTCCTACCTCACTGGACAGGACCCCATGAGATTGTGGACAAGCTCTCACCTGCTGCCTACCGAATCAAAATCAGACAAGGGCGCAGCGAGCCAGTCCTTCGATGGGTCCATCGAAACCAGATAAAGAGGCACCAGGGCTCCAACCGACAGGAAAAGGGGGAAGATCAAACCAACTG
>NW_015552657.1:10259-11450 GCF_001515605.1 Sinocyclocheilus anshuiensis
TCTCCCCCTCTCACTACAATTTCCTTTCCCCTCTAGTCCCCTCATCAGGGAACTCCCTTAACTCAACTTTAAACTCAGGCCCCCAAACTAGGATTGACTCTTTTCACCAAAATTTTCGTAAATCATTGTGAAAAGCCGTTGCCAACTGATCGAGGCAATCCCGCCAAACCATGATCTTCGCAACTAATTGCTCCTTCTTTCTATTACCAGGAAGATGTTCAGACTCGCCGCCTTGTTGCTTTGCATAAGGGGGGTTATGCCCCAGCCAGAAGTCACATCGCCGGGACCAGCGTCGGGGATAGTACTCCGTGAACAATCGGGGTTATTGATAACGAACTGCAAAACCTACACTCAAAAGGTGTACGTCCGACTCAATCCCTGTGATGTTGTCAGAGCTCACTACACCCCCTCAGCCGCTCAAACCACTTGGGCTGGAGCCCGTTGGACTTGAGAAGTCCTTGCCCACGCCCAGGCGGATGTGAACCACATGCTGCACCAATTGCAGAAAATGACTGTAACCCAGGCTGAATTAAGCGGGTACAATCGGCGTCCCAAACGATTTTTGGGCGCCCTACTGGGGGCTGCTGCGGCTGTAGGAACTCTGTTTAAAATTGGCATGAACACCGCTAATGCCGTGAACCTGGCCACCGTGAGTCGGCATGTGGGCGAAATCCAGGCTGAAATGCCTGGGATACGACAACAGCTCTTAGTCTAGAGCCGCGCCCTACAGACCTTCGGGAAGTCACTGAACGGCACCATCACAATTTTAAATACCCATAGCACCCTCCTAAATCAAACTCTAAAATCTATCAACAAACTATTCTCGGTCGTGCAAAATGATTTAGCCCAAACACACCTCCTAACCACCCTCATGACTGACATGCTACGGGAAGTACGCTCCTTGATCGATAACTTAGCCATGGGTAGGATTCCACACTACTTGATACCTCTTAGCCTTGTCCAGAACATCCTAACTTCGGCCACTACGGGCCCTGCTAGTCCCATCCAAACCCATCTCGCCTTTTCCCTGGGCAGCGCTATCCCCTTATACGTAGACCCAGAAGTAGGCGACTTGGCCTTTCTCCTCAGTTTACCTATTATTGACTCCAATAACATTTACCGGCTCAAAGACGTTGTGAATGTGGGATTTTGGCAGAGTAACACCTATGTCAAAATACACACTCCTGAAGT
>NW_015552657.1:11936-12555 GCF_001515605.1 Sinocyclocheilus anshuiensis
TTTCTAAAAGAACTGGTCAAGCCTCTGCGTCATCAAGAAACCAACCAATCTCCCAAGGGAATTCCCAGAAACCACGTCATCCAGACGCCCGACCAGTACCCAATCAAAAGCCGGGATTCCCTCAAGCAGCCAAACAAGGAAACATGACCCAAACGCAAGTAAACAAACTAAATCTTCTATCTCCTGAGCTGGTGCCGAGCTAATTTTAAGCAGTAAACATAAGCCAAGTCTCTGCTTTATGAATTTTCTCAGGTTGCAAGTAAAAGAACTGTAGCGAATATCTTGCTAAAACTTTGGGCTTTCCTCAGAACTCCGTTAACATAATTTCCCTGAACCTTTGTATGTGTGTGTGTGTATGTGTGTTTTAGCTTAGTTTAATGTAATCTAATAGCCAATAAATTATTGTTTCATTTATAAAGAATCATTGTCTTGTGTTGTAATTTTAAAGTTAAAACTCTGCCTAGATCATAACGTCTCGAGTAGTTGATATAGTGTAAACTATCAAATTTGAAATCAGTTCTAATCAGGTTGACTTCGAACTTCGAGATTCGATTCCGTTCAAAACCTGAGCTAGAATAATAATGATTAATTCCCTAAGAAAAGTAATCTGACATTACAT